>NC_056553.1:9575835-9878865 GCF_910596095.1 Thunnus maccoyii | reverse complement strand
CATGTTTGTCTTTACGCTGCCAGCTGCCTCATCCTATTGTCTCCCTCCATGCTTATCTGAAGAGACTGGAAAATGCTGCTCAGAGGAGTCCATTACAGAGAGATGTGCACACAGCTTATCAATGATCACATGGGACCACTCGTGGGCGTCTTTATTTTAGAGCCAAGACCTCCAGTGTGTTCATATTAGGTGCTACTGAATCGACATTTATTTTTATATTGCTCCTTTGCCTCTCACCCTCTTCAGTATTATTTCACTCTCTCCTCTCCAAACCAATCGTGGTTCTCTCACACGCTTGAGCTTCCACGGATGAACTCTTCTTCTCTTGAAATAAACATTGTGAACGCTCAGAGGGTCCTAAAGGCCATTTGTCAATGTGTTTGCCATGATGTCATCCCAGTTGTTAACCTTAAATGAGTGGGTCAGGAAAGGGACGGAGAGGGATGTGATTTGTCATTCACTAGAGGATTTTGTTGCTTTCAGTGCACACTAACAATGACATTCTGGCATGATCTTTCAATATATTTTAGCTTGTTGACAAGTCATGAAAGAAATACATACGCCACTCCTAGATTTTGCATTAAAACTATTTACGTCATTCGTTCTTTCCTGGATATTTTGAGTGGATGTACATTACAGCTGTGCAGATGTACATTACAGCTGAGCATTAAAGTTATTTCCTGACTTTGGGAACAGCAGTTTGGCAATGAGAGAACTTTAACAGGAGGTCCGTTTATTGGCTTTATATCAAAATTTTCAACCATCCATGAAACTGAGCAAACTGAGCTAACGATGACCGTGAGATGCTGTTGAAAGCTCCTGAAAAAGCTAGATGTTCTGAAATTTTTTGTCAAACTTGGCTATAAACATTTGTTTCTAGTCTAAATGAAGAAATTTCCCAATTAATTTGAAAGTACCCTGGGGATTTTTTGGACCACTAGTGGCACTATGAAGCAATGTTTTTACCAGTAGGTCCCCAATTTGTTTATGAGGATTCATACACACGTACAAGGGCAAGAAACGACGTGATACAAATTCTTGCTGCCAGTTTCACGATACTCCACTGATCGACAGTTGCACATGTAGCAGTGGTCCTATGAAGAAGACTTCAAGCTAGCAAGCATGGATGTAAACAATGCACAATCTAAAATATACAAAAAATCAGATTTGCTCATTTTTTATGTTGAAGGAAATACATTCAGCACATTGGTGAGACCCCAAGGATACGCACAATTCATTATTGTGAGAAAACACAAACACTAACATGTAAACAAACATGTAAACATAACTCCATAAGGCTCCTTTAAGTGATAATTATAAGCTGTTGTTTGTGTCCAGATAGAGAGTTGGCCTGTTTCAATTGATGTATATATCGATAGCACATAGTCAGTTTGTTTGAGTGCAAATGTAAAATGTTTCCTAATCCCTTCATGTTAAAGCACATCCTTCTCATTGTGTTTGACAACATGGCATCAACTTACACAGCGATACAAATATAACCCGCACACCAAATCAAAGCTCCCTTTAATTTTTATTAACCACATTTTGGACCAACTACAAGTCTTCCTCAGGCAAATAAATAACATTTTTTAGAAATCATCAATATTTGCCTGAGGAAGACCTGTGGTTGGTCCAAAATGTTGCAAATAAATTTAAAGGGAGGTTTGATGTAGTATGAGGGAACTGCTTGTAACCCAGTTTAATTGATTTTTGTATCCAGCGCCTCTCCCACTGAGGTTTTATGGATTTGCACACGACTACTCAGCGTACTTCAAACAGCATCATAGAGCTCTATTACGGGAACGTTGTGAGATAAGAAAGCTTTCCTGCCTCTGACATTGCTCAGTGGTTAAACTGGTGGGTTGATGACCCCTGAGAGATAAAGCTACTTGTAGGGTGACAATCTCTGGTCAGTGGTCAAACACGATAACCCCCGTGAACCAAAAACAAGACGGGACCTGACAGAAAGCCCTCGAGAACAATGAAGCCGGTGGTGTTTCTCCAACGCTGTAACCGTGGCTGCTCATCTTATACTCTGTTGTCCTGACAGAGTAGGTGTTACATGATTTGTGACAAGTTTGCAATCTTTATTTTGTCCCATGAGCTCTGAACTCTGAGACTTGATTTATTGATTCCTAAAACAAAATTTTAAGGAGCCCGGTGTGTTTTGGGCTAGCAGTGACTCATAAAGTCAACACACACCACATTGCTGTGTAGTCATTATGATGTGGTTTGTAATGTTGAAAGTGACACAAGGGAGTGTGTTATCCTGGAACTGTGGAGGGGTGAGTGACTAATAACAAAGCGAGGGTTTCCCATGCTGCTTTTGGTGGAACGATGTAAATTTGTGGGCAGATCCAGCTGCATTTGTTTACAGCTCACTTCTTTCATTATGTCAAACACTCTCTCATGCATACATCCACCCTGCGCTTGCCTCTTTTCTGCTTGTGGCACTTGGTCTGAAATCAGTTTTGAATCATCAAAGCTGCGTTCACTGCGGCACATACCTCGCTTTATATGAGGAGCGACATGGCTAACAAACGCAGACCAGTAAAACATCCGCACATGTGCACGCAGACGCAGAAAATACCCCCTGCGTTGTTTTACGGTTACACTCAGGTCCCCCGCCCCCCCGCCACATGTTTTCTCTGGCTTCAGTAGTAAATGACCCTTTTCCCTGGGGTGAGGGGACAAACTGTCTGGTGATTGAACATGTGGCCATGCCTTGGTATGCTGGTATGCCTTTTAAATGTTGCTGGTTTTCCCTCTGGAGCAGCAGAGTCAGGGCCTGTTGTCTCGCTGCAGCCCGGAGAGTAACGCCGGCTATGTGCCCCCAGCCAGGAGGGTTGATTTGTTGATAAACTCCAGGGTTTGTCTCAGCTGCGGTTCTCAGGAATGCAGCTGCACATGTAGTTCAGAGCTGGTCAACATATGATGTTAGAGCGGGCAGCAGTCTGTCATTTTCCCAGTTTATGGTTCAGGTGATCATTCATTGTTTAGCTGTTAATGAGAGTTGCCAGTAACTCAACCCGTAAACATAAACTCAATTACATGTTTCTTCATTGGTAATTTTAAAGTGAAAGTAAAACATACAATATAATATAATTACGTGTTATTCCGTTGAGGTTGGTCAATATTTGTCGGTGCTAACAAGTCGGTTTTAGACTTTGAACTATGTTGAGTGAAGACTTCAGTTTGAGATGAGAAAAAAATTAGTGTGGAGCTGCTTCATGGGAAATACAGGAGGTGGAAAACAAAACTAGTAGCACCTGGTAGTATAATTTAAATGATATAAAAAATTCCCTCCAGTAAATTCTGCTACTTTGAAGGTTAGTTTTAAGTTTCTGTTTCTGTTGCAGCTTTTCAATTTTTCATTTGCTAGTCAACAAGTATCTTCATCATTGGTTAAGTTGATGATTATTGTTTGTTTAGTCTATGAAATGTCAAAAAAAATAGTGAAAAAATGTCAATCATAACTTCACAGAGCCAAAGCTGACGTCTTTAAATATTTTGTTTTGTCCAACCGACAGTACAGAAACCAAATATATTCAGTTTAAAATAACATAAAACAGAGAAAAGCAGCAAATCCTCACATTGGAAAGCGTGAAAACATGTTACATTTTGACCTTTCCACTATTTTTACTTAAAAAAAATAACTGACACGATTAATTGATTATCAAAATAGTTGCCAAATTGTGCTTTTGATCGACTCATCCTCATTTTCTCTGGATAATTAAAATATAGTTTCTATTATAAGTTGAAAATAATTCAACAGACTTTTGACACATCAGTAAATGATTCATGTGAGCCAGCATGTACAATACTGGGACCCTCGTACTGGTAATCAGCCATTGTGAATGATATACTTTATACCTCTGTTTAACAGGCTCTGTCAAACATCCATTACTGAAAAAAACCTATATAATTATAGTAGATTTTTAGTAAAGTGGAGATGCCTAAAAATAGAAAATGATCTTAATGAAAACTGGTCACAATTTGACCTGCATGTAAAGAGGACTTCTGTTCATGGCTTGCCTCTTCCAGTCATACTTTAAAGGTTTTCGACTGGGTTTATGTGGGAGATATTTTTCACAGATTGATAGGGGGTGAAGTTTAAGAGTCTCTGTGTAACCAGCTGGTTTGTTAACACATCTGACCTCAAAACATCTGTCCGTGCATCTGTCTCTCTCTGACCTGCAGCCTCACCCCCATCGCTCACTCCTTGTCTGCCTTTTTTTCAGGTGTTCAGGGTGGTGTGGAGGACACGGGACATCCTCAGGGTTCAAGTAAGGGCCTCGCAGTGCCGGCTGGCCCCGGGGAAGCCTCCCTCTCACCGCCGCCTGTGATGGAGACCGGAGAGGCGGGTCCCCCCGGCAAGATGACCTCGTCCAAGTTGCCTAAAGGGATGGACGGCAGCATGATGCCCGTTAAAGGTTTTGCTGGAGCTCCAGGTGAGACACGCTGACATTTAGACACACTGTTCTGCATGTCTTCAAGAGGGGTTTCAATCTTCTCATCTTTTTGTTGTATCTCATAGCTTCCCCAGTAAAACCCACTGAACCTCTGAAAACCAGAAAGCCTCTCATGCCAGGTAAATGCCTCTTTTTTTTTTAATGCCATATTGCAACCAAGTGTTTCAAGAGTGGATGAAACAATTTTCTTTTGCTCAGCAGATGTGAACATGCCCCAGAGACCCTCACCACAGAAACCCAACACAGCTTCAGGTCAGAATTTATTCATGTTTCAAGCTGTTCTCTGTGTCACTGTAATGTTTGCCAGTGGTTATTGTTGCATTTCCTGTGTTTAGGGGACAAAGTGTCGTTCTCAGCTGGTCTGACTCTTCCACCATTTTATGGAGAGGTTGGAATAATTCGATTCAACAAGGTGCTGGTCAATGATGGAGGACACTATGATCCTACCACAGGTAACTGAAAGTCTTAACTCGCAATTTGTGGCTGCCATCTAATATAATATTGAATACTCAGACCTGATTGGCCAGTCGTTCTCTGGGGAGCGTTTTATAAAGGCAGATTAACAGTTAAACCAGCTATTCCAGTAAATTGGGCTTATTTTCAGGTTCTGTTTCATAAAGTAGGTTTAAATAAGTCTAACCTAAGTTGACTCTGTGATCTCAGGTATCTTCACAGCTCCCACGGACGGCCGCTACCTGGTGACCGCAGTGCTCGCAGCGCAGCGAGGTGAGAAGGTCGAGGCGGTCCTCTCGGTGTCAAACCGCAGCATCCAGAGGTTGGACTCAACGGGTTTCCTGTCTGGAGCTGCGGCAGCACCGATGTCACATGAACAATGTAACTGCAGCAGTTCGACCTCGCTGAGTCTGGTTCTCTCACTGAGGCGAGGAGACCGAGTAGGACTGGTCATGACCACCGGACAGCTCGCCATCTCCGCCTCCTCTGAGATCCTGTCGTCTTTCAGCGCCGTCCTTCTTTACTCCAGCCCGTCAAAACGGTAGCCCAGCTCCTCTCAAAGACAACTGAGATCTCATATAAAGCCATAAGTGGAGTATGGTGAACCTCATCGGGCCTTTGCTAAGGTAAAACGTTGTATTATCAGAGAAGAAGAAAAAAAAAAACACCGTCTCCAAACAATAAGTGAGATTATTTCTGTCATCGGTACTAATAGTGTGTTTACATTACAATTATTGTATATTTTTTACTTTAAAGTTTTGTTTATGACCTCAATCTTACAAATCCATGTTTTGCAATGACATCATCTGATCTGCCTACCACACACACACACACACACACACACACACACACACACACACACACACACACACACACACACACACACACACACACACACACACACACACACATTCCTCTTCTTGTTGGTGCTAAAAATAATATGCAACAGGATCTTGGATTGTACTTTGAAATAGTTTATGCTTTTATTAAAGCATCATCCAACAAAAGATATTTGATTGGACAGTTTATTAATACAATACATATTGTAAATATACCATGTATACAGTTCATTTACAGTAGAGCTACAATTTTCGTACACTATAAAATGATAAATAAGTCGTTTTGAGCTCACTGCTCACACTGTTTAACAAAACTGTTTTTGCAAACAGTCATCTGAAACATATTTGTGCTTATACTGTTTATATAAACAGTGTATTTACAACAATCTGCAGAAAACAAGTAAATCAGCAGCAAATGTTCATCGAAAAGTGAAATTTAACTATGCAAAACTAGGAAGATACTGCAAAACACTAGATTTGGATGTGTGATCTCTTCACACAGTATATCACTTTCATAGAAAGAATGCATAAATGTTTTTTACTAGCAGCTGTTAATGAGTTTGAGCAGAAGAAAAGCAAGATGAGGCAAAAACAGATTAAGATACTGTAGTTCTCACAATTGGCAAAAAAAACATCTGCAAAGATAAGTTTCAAAACACATCAAAATAGTTTTCTAAGTCTAACTAACTAAATCTTGTTTTTGGAAAAAAATGCTTAATGCTTGGTGCAGGTATAAATAGCAGCAGTATCTACAGTTCAGAAAGTGCTTTTTTTTTTTTTTTTTACATTTTCATATTGCAGTGATATCATTATTAATTAAGCTAAATCATTTCACATTTTTTTCCAGAGCAAAATAGTGCAAAATCCTTACGCTTTGGAGTAAAGATGTAAGCGTTCCATACATTAAATAAGACCATACAGTGAATAAGGCCTTAAAGAGACGACTACATAGCTGCACTAAATATTACGTGGTACTGTTTGTTTGATGACGATAATAGTTCTCAAGTCACTATTTTTTTTCACACCAAATACCTTTTAAAAGTGCTCAGACAGCCTTCAAATACACCTGTTATGTGTAGCTCAAGCAGCAAGGATACTTTCCAAGTACATGAATCCCTAAATGAGAAGATGATGATGATGCACTTAACCCTAACCCTATATGGGATACAGTATTATCCCAAACATTTCACTGAAGTGGAATGTGTCTAAAGCAATATAAGCAATATCAAAATACATCAGTAGCCTACAAAACTAACAATGAATTATTATCAACAGTTTTAAGTCAGTGCATACAGTCATTTATGCAAAAAAAAAAATCTGTTGCTCTGGATTATGTTGATTTCAAGTAATTTCTTTTTGTCAGTGTGAGTTAAAGCAGCTCTTCAAAACACACCTCAGCGATCGGTTGTCTCCAGTAACAGAAGGAGCTGAACTCTGGGCAGCTGAAGGTGGCGTTGTGTTGCGTGCTTCGTAAAGGAAAAACATGCTCCACCAGCTCACTCAGCCGGCTGTATCTGCAAAATAAAAACCAGCAAAACGGGAACAATAAACATTTGTCTGAGAGAAACAGCGGACAGACAAAAAAAAAAAAAAACAAAGACTCCACTGATGCTTTAATACTTACGATGTTTTATTGCCTTTGGCTTGCTCGAGGATTAACTCCCCCTTAGGGTTCACTGTGAATATCCGGCACACTGGCACACCCACTTGCTTGTAGGCAAAAACATCCTTAATCACAGAAAAAAAATACATTTAACTTGTTGTTGCAAGTTATATATAACTAGCTGTGATGAAATACGAACGTAAAAGCATGTGATGGTAAAACCCCAAACTGAAAATGGCAACAAATAAACAAAACAGTTCTACTTACACTCTCTCTGTTTCCAAAGGCTGCGTAGAAGGGATGTTTGTTTGGGAAGAACAGGTTCTTGATGTCTGTGAGGCATTCGATCTTGAACTTCTCAGGCTTTTTTTCTATGATCTCTCTAACAGGAGAATTACAAAGAAAGGATTACAGACTTAACCTCTGACCCGCTGCTGGTGCTAGAGTTGCCTTTAAAACAAGCTTAGAATGGATTTAAATTAGTTAAATGTTTACTGCTCTGTAAAACAAAAGGACCATAAAAACTGCAGGTCTCTGATGTGGTTATTCATCATTATCAGTGACTCAAATGATGCAACCGGTGTGCTGAGATTTTTGGCTTCAAAACTGCTCTTCAGCAGTGTAGTTTGCAGCTGTTCAACAGTGGATGATGTGACAAGCCAGACAAGCAAAGGATGGATTTACAGTAATCTGCACCGTGATAAATTACCTCTAGACATTTCTGCTTGAAGTCAGTAAAAATGCTGCCATGTGAGCCAAAGACCTGTCAACATCTTAATTATGATACTGACTGACGAAAAAAGCAGAGCTTCAAACAGCACACAGCATCTGCTCGGGGAACAGATCTCCTACTGTACCTGTGAAAGGCAGAGAAGAGGCTGCTCGGGGAGAGCATGAGGGGTCCTTGAGGCAGGAGAGTCCCCCGGTCGTTCACCCAGTGCAAATATCCTCGTGTCATGTCAGCCATGCCGATTGCTCGGGCCGAACAGTACAAGAACTTGTACCCATTCCTGTGGTGGTCAGATATTCATTAAACAGATTAAATCTTTCACTTCACTTGAGTCTCTCCGATGTTTGTCGTGTTTTATGCCAACAGAACAGTGAACATGTAGACTTACTCGTGTACTGAGTGGTAAAGCTTTGCAATTCCTCGATGAGTCCAGTCTTTCCCAAGCTGAGGCAGGATGTGACCAAACACATCTGATCTGCAGGAAGAGAATTATCAACCTCGTTAGAAAATAAACATGATTTCTATTGAGACTTAGTCTACCAGCAACTGACAAGCCTGAGAAGAGGACAGTGCAGTACCTGCCTGAGAATAAACACATAATACTGAGGAGGTGGAAATATTTTCCGTACTTGGTGATGGTGCCGTCGATGTCAGAGATTATGACCTTGTCGTCCCAGTTCCACAGGTAGATGGTGCCCTCGCACCGACACGTCCCCTGGTACTGAGTGGTTATGCTGAAGGTGACATCGTTCGGCCCCTCCCTCAGCTTCAGGCTGGCCTGAAAGAGACAGAAAATGATCAGACTTTTTATTTTATCCTGAAGGTGAGACCAGAGGATAAAAGGAAAATTAAAGCTCATCGATTTGTCCAAGATGTAAAAGGTTCCTCCTCTAGGTATTATTAATGTGATCAGTCATTTTGATAGCAATGAGCCCAAAGACACTAGGATTCATACTGTGGAGCTGCAAGTTTCATAGAAATCTGGCCATTCATTTAATTATCAAGATATCTTACTACAGACCAAAGTAAAGTAAAATAATGTTCAAGTGTGAGTTACTATATTTGCCATTTGTCATCTATTTCTGTGTCTGATCTTCCTGTAATTCATCTGGATAAGATTTCACTACTATCAGCATTAAAGAGCGCTAAGAAATATCATATATCTAGCCAGGAGTCCAAGATATGATCTCACTACTGTTTGTTTGCACACAAAAAAAATACACTAAATAAATAAAGAGAAAAGCTGTTTCCTTTTTCCCCTCAGGTCAACCTTTTCACTGGGCTTCAGTGTAACGTTACATCATCGCAAAAATAGCTGACTGATGAGACCATTTCTGTCTTTAGTTCATTTTAATCACACTACCAATGTCAGTGCTCAGTGGTCTTACTATCTGGTCGGACGACAGACGCAGGGACTTCTTGTAAGAGGGACACAGAGCCGGTGCCGGGCCTTCTGTCTGCACACGCTCAGTAGGCGTCAGAGCAGGCGCCTCAGCGTTCAGCTCTTTAGTCTCGTCGTCGCTGGACCACTCAGCTGTTTTCTGCCTGCAGGACAGTCTGAAAGAAGATACAGGATCAAACTGCACACTTGCACATATGGATGGGATCATGAGTCAACATGTTTAGCAACTGAGACCAATTTGATTAAGACAAATCTACATCAAAATAATGAGAATAAAAAGATAAGGACTTCTATTTTGATGTGCATGTTGTTATTAGATTACAGTATGTGTGTCAACTGTAGGACAAAAAACCCCCATGCAAAGTCATTTTAAGCCACAAGAGGGCAGCAGTAAATATACTTTATGTTTTAGACTTCTTTTATGCTGAAATTGAAAGCATCCTCAACAGTGTATGACACAGATTTTTATGTAGAAGCTCCCAAAGAAGCTCTCAAACAATATTTAAAGTCTTTGTCCTGGACTCTTAATGGATGAGTCTATGAGACATGAAATGACAGCACTGCTCGCTGACTAACATGCTAATCCGGCCTCTGTGGGACATGTTTACCCAACACTGCTTGTGTTGGTGTGTGACTGTAGTGTTGTGAGGAAGCCAGAGCGTTGTTGCTGACTCACTGTGTTTCTGGGGCCTGGTGGAGGGCAGGGCTCTCTCTGGTCAGGGACTCCTGTCTCTCTAACTTGGTCTCTGATGATGACTGAGGAGAGGAGGAAGCAGATGACATATTGGCCATCTATGACCTGACATAGATCTTTAAGATTAAAAAGCAAAGAACACTGAAAAGGTATGATGTAAAGGTTGTTTCATAACTTAAATGTTTCCACAATAATGCAAAACAGAGATGTTTTGTAGTTAGTCAAACAATACAGGATTCCCACTGACCTCCGCTACACTGTAAACACACAGATGGAAGTGTGACTCACTAGATTACTTAAAGACTGTTGTCTGAGTCACACAGTTTCACTACCTGCTTCACGCTGCTCTTTCTCCAGAACCACCAGCGCCCAGACTTCTTCGGCATTTTGTCCTTCACCCAGGCCTCTTCTGTAGCCTGCCATTCAGATAAACGGTCCATGTGTGAATAGACACAATGTGCACATACAGTACAGGATTACATGGTGCACTATAAACACAATAGATCAGCAGATACCTTTGGCAGGTTCTTCTGAAAAGCCTGCATACAAAGGATCAACGGTGCTGCCAGTGTCCAGTTGTAATATCTGGAAAATAAGTTTGTTTTGAATATAATGTGATCATATTACAAAGGTTACGGCATATTAATGAATCAACTGTAAAACTATGATGGGAGTATTTTATCATATACAGGACTGTGCAAAAGTTTTAGGCACTTTAGATTATTATCCATTATGCAATACCAGCAGGGAGGCATCTGATCAGTCCCAAATTTATTCTGCAGCTCGACAATGACCCCAAAAATACAGCCGGAGTCATAAAGAACTACTTTCACCTACAAGAAGAACAAGGACTCCCAGAACAGATGGTACGGCCCCCACAGAGCCCTGATCTCAACATCTGAGTCAGTCAACTGGGACAGCCTAAATCCACAGAAGAACATCCTTCACTTTGTATGAAAACTACTCATAGCATTATTTTTGGAAGCATCCTCACTTTACTTTTAGTGCCTCAAACTTTTGCACAACACTGTATATGTGAGCATGAAACCTTACCTGTTTGCAATTCTAACCACCAAATTGGGATTGTCAATAATTGCTGGATTCTCTGCAAATTCGTTGTAGGTAATGATGTGCTCCATGAATTTTTCTGGAACAAATTGAACATAAAAAGGCCCGTATCAGGAGAAGTGAAGCAGGAAACTCAAAATATGTGATGCACACTTCTTGTTAAAATGAACAACATCCCCATAATACAAACCATTAACATCCTGTATGAGTAATATAGTTCACTCAGGTGCTGCTACTGTCTTTCAATATGTACTTTCCATTATGCATTTTGTTTTAAGAAGAAAACACTTTCACCACTTTTGCAAACAGGTAATAGCTACCTTTAGCAATCTCTGAATTCTCACTAACTCCACCACAGAGTGACAGGGTGACGTCAGGTAGGTCACCGGCAGAGTCGGACAGACACTCTGTGCCGCTGTCTGCTGCTGCGCTCCCCACCGACTGAGGCGACTGGGATCCAGAGCGCCTCCCCGTCTCGACCCAGTGCTTAGGAACCTGCTCAGACTCACTGAAACACAGACAGGAAGGTACATTAGTCCCATTTCACAGAACAGAATTACTGAGGTGTCTAAACATATGCAGCCACTTTTATTTGTTTCAAAAATGCACATTAATGCCAGTCCATGCTTCTATTTACAGCTAGGGCAAGGTGTAAGTATTGAAGACTGTACATAATTGAGATAAAGGGTTTGGAGAGGTAATATGACTTCACTCTTTAAGGCATCCCACCTTTTCGGGAAGTACCGAGCAACAACATCAGGCTCGAGTGCATTCAGATCATCCAGGTAAATATCTTCAGGTCCCTGATGTTGGCTCCTCTTTCTCACACCTTTTTAGAAAGAAACAGAAGAGAAGTCTATTCAGAAACGACTGACTTTTTTTCATTTCCTGTACTTTTAACTTCTCATGTGAATGCAGAGCAGCCCCAGACAGAGAGCGTGAACTTAGGCCCAAATAGAAACCACATCCTTCCTGTTAACATTCACTTACATGGTTGGGTGTAGATTGTCATCACTTATAGTGATCTGGAGTTTTATTCTAAGACCTTCCCGTCATTTAAGATGCAAAATAAGAATCATTCAACTACTGAAATCATCAGACACTTCTATACAGTTTTTAAACATTTTATGACACAGAATAAAACATTTTAACCTATTTTGAAGTCCGATTAATCTCATAAGAAGTCATTTTTTCCACAGAAAGCAAAACTGACCATTAGAAATTACTAGCAGCTTCCTGTTTGTCAGACATTCTGAAGTTATTTGCAATTGCGCTGCAATGAATCGTTACTACAAATCACATTTTCAGAGCGAGGTATGAAGGAAGTAGTGTTACCTCTCCTCTTGGTGGGGGAGTCGGTGGGTTTGGTGGAGGCTCTTGCGTCTGGACACACAGCTGCTGAGTCTCCGGCCACATCACTGACTCCGCTGGCAGCAGAGTTGCTGTCCCTGCGGCTGGGCGGCGAAGACGTCCACCTGGTCTTCCGTACGTTTTTCGTGCTGAGGTCGGAGTTACTGGGACATGGCTCAGATGAAAAGCTTAAATTTGAAAGGTCTGGCTTGTGCTGAGTAATGCTTGTGTCGTGCCCAGAACAACTGGGCTGTGATGAAGCTTCAGGGGGCTGCGGTTTGCAGCTGCACTGATCGGGTTTGACGGTCCGGGGCTCTGGTTTGACGATGCTGCAGATTGGATCCGTTGTTCTCTCTCTCTCCGTTGACTCTGCCTCCATGGCTTCTGAACTCAAGATAACCCTGAAATGTGTATTCTCTGAGGGAGTGATGGTCAACGTCTTCGACTTGTCCTTTTTGTTGACCTAGATAACAAAAACAAAACAACACAAGATTATCCTTCAATATATGCGTATTAGTTAGATTTGTTCATATCCTCATTGAAGATACAATCTTCACTTCACAAATGTCTCTTTTCTCATTGCAGCCTGGCAATTCTTTACTTGTGTTTGGGGGATTTTCAATAAGAAAATTTAAAGCCAGATTCTGAGATGCTAGATATGAGTCATACCCTGGTGGATTCTGGAAACTCTCCCCAGCTCCACTGCATGTGCGAGTCGGCCCTGAGCATGCTCTCTGCAGGATTCACCATCAACTCGGAATCACTCTTTGGCGACATGGGCCCAGACATCTCCCTGCTGTAAGCAAAAACCACATTTCCACTGAGTCAGCTGTAATGGCGCTGTGGGAGTGCTTTGTTTTACAACCTTGTCCTGTTTGTTTTGATAAAGGAGAAAATTATTTCTTGTTGTAACTCTCTGCTTGTATGAGCTGTGTAAATATTTGAATGGACAGAGTGAGTGGGCCATACGCAGTGCAGGGCGACCAGTCTCCGTCTGAGAACGGGTAGCTGTCCCATTCCAGGGCGGTGGGGGGGGAATGTTGCCTGTGGTCCGTATTGTCCTTCATCGTGGCGAGTGAAGATGCCCTTAAGACATGACACGATGAAATTAAAGTTTACAGAAAATCACAACACATCAGAATCCAGCGAACGAACTAAACATGTCTACTTACCGTCCATTGTGTGTGTTGTGCTCATCGTCTGAACTGAGTTCACACAGCTCCAGCTCCCCGCCTGCAGGTGTGGTTTGCTCCTCCTTCCGGTGCTCGGCCTTGTGCTTCCTCCTGCGTCTCTTCTTCTTCTTGCCGGCTGTGTTGGAGCAGGGCTGCAGGTTTCCAGAGGCTGGTTCTTCTGGACTGAGAGGCTGACTGCTCTCCGCCGATGATCCCCCATTTCTGGGCTCTCTGCTCCTGAACAGTGGTTCTTCTGTGGTGATGGGCGAGGTCACCAGGTGGGCTGGGATGATCTCCTGTGTTGGTGTTATATATATAAAAAAAAAAAAAGAAAGCTAAGCTAAGCAAGAAAGGTCCAAGAAATATTGAAAGCAAAATTAAATTCCTTGTCATATCCATCACAGTGTGCAAAACTCACATTGTGCTGTTCTGTCTCCTGGACAAAAAAGGCTTCTCCGTTGTCTCCAAGCTTCATGTGCAACTCAACAGGTTCCCCATTGATTTCTATGTCAATCTGCACAATCAAAACAACACGTTTCTGTGAGATACACACTCTGTACAACACTTAACTATGCACCAGGTCACCACGCTCTCCTCAGTGGGCCTCAAGTTTTAAAGGCGCAGTGTATAAGATTTAGTGGCATCTAGTAGTGAGGTTGCAGATTGGTGGCTGCAAAACTCAAAAAAAACATGGCAGGCCCTGTCTACAGTCAGTCTTTGGTTTGTCTGTTTTGAGCTACTGTAGAAACATGGCGGTGCAACATGGTGGGCTCCATGGAAGAGGACCTGACCTGCTCTCTATGTAGATATAAAGGGCTCATTTTAAGCTCACAAAAATACCATGATTCTTGTTTTCAGGTGCTTATACACTAATTAAAACATACTTATGAATATTATATTCCATTTCTGTCAAGTCTGTTCAGCTAAATTCTACACACTGCACCTCACCTTTAACAGGCATTAATGAGGTTTGTTTACAACAAAAAGCACTTAATGTACTTATTGTTCATGTTTGTCACAGATTTACCTGAAGAATTAGAGTTAATCCACAGAAAAACAGTGAGCAGCTTGTGTGAAGGCTTGCATATGCCACAGCTCTTATCCCTGAATTAAACAAACAGCTTTAACTCAAAACCAGGTGGAATTAGGTTGTTGAAAAGGACAAAAAGTCAACGACACAAGTACAAATATGCGAGGTCTGCGCACACAAAAAAAAGCTTTCTTCCACCTTTAAATTATCAGAATGGAAAGGAAGTTAAGACAAAATCTACTGGAAGTGTCTGCAAGACGTTGACATTTGATATGAGGTCAAGATAAGGTTTTGCTTGGTTACTCAACAGTGTCAAAATGATTTACAGAATCACTGAAACCACAGACTTTACTTCCTGCACAGCTCGGCTTTCCTGTAAGCTAAACCTTTTCTCTAAAGACACTTTTTTTGAATGGGATGAATCTTTACATGTTGGGAGTAAGACGCTAAATCTGAGCTCCCCACCTTTAGTCCTCCTCTGGTGACAACTACACTGTGCCTATAAATAGAGAGAAAGGGCAATCTGCTCTTGTGAGAAGCAGAGAGTGGATTAGTTGGTGGTGCTCATAGTGCTTCAGAGGAAAAGAGAAGAAAATATCCTGGTACCACCTTCTAACAAGTCACCATTCAAAATAAGGGTTACAATCTGTCACTAATGCCTTTATTAAAGGTTAATATATACTTTAATAATGCTTTATAGATCAGTTATAAGCCATTAATTAACACTTTTGGGTTGCCAGGTTGTGGAAAATCCCTTTTCCTGGTCAATCAGTCAGATAAACTGAAGAGCTAGAGGGATCTTTCACAACCTGGCAACCAAAAAATGTATTTTTATTAATGGTTTATGCCTTATTAGAAAGTGCAACCAAATTTTATTTCATGTTGTTGTTCATGTTTGTAGTAGAAATTCAATATAATAATGATATTTCAATAAAGTAAGAGAGTTTTCCTTGTATTTTTAGGTTTACTAGGGTTGCTTAATCAATCAAACATTGTTATATTATAATTTAATCCTTCATAACCATCTGTGACATTGCTTTCCACTAAAATATTTCTTTCAGAACACACACTTCACTTAAAATGTTGAAAGGACTGGAAAACTGAACCTTAACAAAAAATGTAAACACTATTCATAACATCAGATTGTCATTACAGACACAAATGTGCAGCTTTAGCTCTCGTGCACTGACCACTTTCTCTCTAGAGCGAAGAACCCCCAGTTTTCCAAAGCGGACGTGGAAAGGGGAGCACTGGAACGTCCCATCAGGCTGTCGTACCACGATCACATCGATGCAGCCAGACAGAGTGGCCTGATTAATCCCCTTATAGAGCTCCTTCACTGTCACCAGCACCTGGCCCGCCAGCTGCCCCACGTAGTTCATGGTGTCCACCTGTCCGGCAAAAATAACACATATATGCAACGTCAGCAATCTATGCACAAGAAGTTCTGCGTTATCTTTAAGTAGAACAGCAGAATAAAACCAGACACTACTTTTTTTTTTTGCTTTTACTGGGCCACTGTCCCTGTAGTAAGCGCTCCTGTTGTTCAGAATAGTCTGCAACGGAAATGCATGCTGGTCCCTAAACACAGCGGCTCTGTCCCATTTTCCTGAAAAGAGTCCTGAGCTGATCAAGACTTAATCAGGCCCTCGATTGCAGCAACAAGGCTGCAGCAGACCAGAGCAGAGAGGACAGTGTGTGGCAGGTTTGTCCTCTCTTTGATTCTTATGAGAGCATGTGAAAGGAAGACACTTAAATTTGAAGTAGAAGAAGTCTAACCTGTCTGTTTCCTCAATATGATCCATCAACAATAAACACAGAAATAAGGGCAGATGAACTAAAGTTTGAGCTTCATAACTGGACAGAAGAGCACATACAGTTAATATCTAAATCTATCCAAAATCCAAATACGGCTCAAAGTATTATCTCGCACAATACACCATGCTTCATTTGCTGCGAAAGTACTACAAAACAATAAACAGCTTTCACTGCACAAATGGCGCAGATTAAGAACTTAGGTGGCCACAATTGTGACAGTATACTTTTTTTCTAAACTGCACATTAGGTGACTGTGAATTTTGTTATTACTTCATGTTAAGATACGACACCAGAATGATTCAGAACGATTTCAGGTCAACATGTGAGGAGTCAGAAAACAGCTAAAACATGACAGATAACACATTCAAGCAGCATATGGTTTATATATGTAAACAGAAAATGTTAAAAGGTCAGAATTAAAACTGATTTTTCAGCTTTCTGATCTTCACTCTGAACTGTCTCATCAGCAATTGATTTATGCAGATGAACTTAAGAGTGTACTAGTTACCATTTCAGTGACAGCAGGAAATATTGAAATGTGTTTGATGCACCAAGATTTTACAAGCAGACTGTATCCTTCTGATTCTGAACATGTTCGCCTTGACATCTTTTCCTTCCAATTTTTTTTTATCTCCAACTATGAAAAACATACTGATGAATTACTTACATGTTGAATTTATCTCCTCTGACCATTCAAATCATTTCACAGATTCTCAGCTGGTGCATAAACTGATATAAAACACGTACAGGAGAGAAGAGGAACCGAGAAAATCACATCAATTTGCACAAAGATGAAAAGATAGAAAGCAGGACCTCATTCTGTCACGATGATGAGCTGATACTCTTCTCGTTATTACTCTCCTTTCTAGAAAGTCACTCACTCATTACAAAAAAAGTATTTCTTATGCAAAAGGACCATTATAAAATTCACAAAAATAAGTAAATCTAAAAAAAGAAAAAGATTCATGCAAAATTGAGGAACAAAGTTTAGCTCTTGAGTCTAGTGTCAACCACACATGAACACCACAATACTTTCATACACACTGCTATTGAGATGACTGATAAAAATCAATCAACAGTTGCTGAATGTTTATCCACATCTGGCTTAACTGGATTTTAAATTGTTTTCTGTATCATATTACACTTGAACATAGCTTTTCTTATTTTTCACCTCATGCAAAACCAGCCCATGATCAAAGTTAAGTGTTTCCTGGATTTCTACAGGACACAAAAAAAGATGAAAGCCACATTTTCTGAGATTAAATCTTTGTTTTTCACTCTTATTCCATCATCAGAGTGTCACTGTGTGTGTGCTCACCTTGGCTACAGCATCTGTAATCACCGTTTGCACCTTGGAGCATGTTTGACTTACAGACAAAGACTTAATGTGTGTGTGTTTACAATCTGAACAATGACACTTTAGCAATGCGTCTCAGTATTTAGGACAATGGTTTACACTGACTGAATCAGAGCTGCATACCAGCTAGATGGACTTTGAAACCTTTTGGTCTCTAAAACTGGCAGCTACTGCACCAGCAAAACTACTGACGGAAAAAACACTGAAAATCATCTTTCATTGAGAATAACAAAAAAAATCTAACTGTGAATAAACAGAACATACAGTACTGTACCAAAAAACTGTTGCACACTGTAGTCACATGACAATCATGTGACTACACTGAGTCTCAACATGGTGTAATGGAACAATGTTACACCATAAAGCAGGGTTGGGCTATAAATGCCATGACACAATACCATTTGAAATTTTATTGTACAGTCGTACTAAGGTTTCATTTTCATATTCTGTTTTACTTTAACATGTGTGATTGTCTTAGAGCATTTTGGATAATGTTGCGAATCAATGAGCTTTATATTAATATGGATTTACAGGATTGTTGCATTTATGTGGTATTTAATTCACTGGATTCAAATAAAAAACTATTTCCATTGGGTCATATATTGGAATTTCTAGGGAATTTAATTTATTACAATATATATTGATATCAAAAAATAAAATTATACAGTACGATTTAACCACATGCTTTTTTTTTCCAATTCATATCGCCCCTCAATTAGTGGTGATCTACAGATGTTCAGTGTAGGGCTGCAACTAACAATTATTTTCTCGACTAGTCAATTAATCATTTGGTCTATGAAATGTTAAAAAAAAATGTGAAAAAATGGCATTCACAAGTTGATGATGTCTTCAGAATGCTCATTTTATCTGACTCACAGTCTGAAATGTTGAAATATTCAATTACCTGTTATATATAAAAAGGAAAAAACAGCAAATCTTCACATTTGAGAAGCTAGAACCATCAAATATTTGGCATTTTCGCATGAAATAAAGACGATTAACTGATTATCAAAGCAGGTGCTGATTAATTTTCTGATGATCGACTAATTGATTAATTGGACTTACCGTTGCAGCTCTAGTTCAGTGTTTGGGTTAGAAATAGAGTCTGTGTTAGGATGGGGTCAGAGTTAGGTTTACTAGAGTAGAGAGATTCACATTTGTCTCCTAAACATTAGAGATCAACACTGCACTTTCCAAAAAAAAACAAAAAATAGGTCATATAAATTTTGTTTTTGTTATAACAGAGGGAAGAAAAGCTCCATGTAATCCACTCTGCATGTTCAAATGGAAGTCTAACCAGCATCCTAACTCACCAGAGTCCAGGAGGACTTCAGGTGCAGCCGCCAGCCCTGCTGCTCTGCAGGAAACCTCCCTGAGAGCTCCATTACACCCCAGCAGGACAAAACAAGAGCAGCAGGTCTGAGCAGATGTAAGGCCTCCTCTCCTCCCTGTCTGTGCCATGCACCACCGCTCCTACAAACTTTCTAACCCCTCTGACTGAGCATAAACTCTCTGAGGGAAAAATAACACCGAGCCTGAGCCCTAAAACTCTTACATAACCTCTCTTAGCACCGGCCCCGCCATCACCGCCGTCCTGTGCTGGAAAAGTCTCCATACAGAACTCAAAGAAGAAGAAAATTTGAGCGTGCATATTAAAAAGGACAGGTTCACAATTTTTCAACTCTGTCCTAAAACATCAGTCGGGTGCCCAAATGAACACTGACACATGTTTTTCTTGCTGTAATCATTCCTCCTGTTCATACTGATCATTAGAAGATCCCTTCATAATGCACAAAAAGTGATTGGGACCAAAATCCACAAGTCTCCTGTTAAAAAATGGTTTATCTGAAGCTAATATAAAGCTCAAGCCTTCCAAACTAGTCAAAGCAAGTAGATATCTTTCAGAATTGATGTCTTTTTAGAGTAGGGCTGGGTAATATGGACAAATTATAATCAAATTATATTTTTGACCAAATACCTCAATATCGATATTGTGATAATATTGTCGGGATGACTAGTGGTGCTTCCACAAAATATTTACACAATTAGATTTTTGATAAATAATCATCAGTAATGTGGACATAATGACTAAGTGGGTAAAGACAAATAATAGAACAGTTAGAGCAGTCTGTTAATTTCAGAAAATTACATCAATTTACTGTAATGAAGCCTTTATCTAGTCTATATCACAATATAGACATAATATCGATATTGCCCAGCCATATTTTAGAGCCAGATTCCCTCTTTTTGTTAAGATCCCTGATCACGGCAGCTGAACAGGAAAACACTGTCAAGACACAAGGAGGGAATTTTCTTACTAAAAAGACTGAAACTGTGGAGGATATCAACTTTATTTGAGTAACTCGGACGGCTGAAACTTCATATCATCTTCAGATAAACTTTTAAATACATTTTTGCACAGAAGGAGGATTTTGTCCCCTGTCACTTACATAGTAAGTACATTAGGAAGGGATCTACTAATGGTCAGTATGAACAGGAGGAATGATTATAGCCAGCAATTGTTTCAATCTTCATATGAGCACCTGAAAAATTGTGAACCTGTCCTTTAATATAATTATTTCCTTGATTAACAGATTAATCATTTAAACTATAAAATCTGAAAAAATATGAAGATCAACAGTTGCCAAAACTCAAACTTACATGTTAACATTTAGCATGACAGTAGAGCCTGTTTGCATGTAAGCATGCTGCAGTATGTCATGGCATGAACCTGAACTGAGGTGCAGCTGAGGCTGACAGGAATTAGGTCAGTTGTTTTAGAGGTCATGAACCTAAATCTGGCCAATTGGCGGAGCTACGTTATAAAGTCAGTAGATCACCAAAGTCAGTAGGATTCATCCTTTGGAGACCATGAATGTTTGTACAAAATTTCCTGGCAATTCAATGAACAGTTGTCACCATATTTCACTCTGGACCAACAGAGTGTGATGTGATAATAAAGTCACAGCTGTGACTGAATTATAAGTACAAACAGACTAAAGTCACTGCAGGCATACTGTGTATTATGGTACCAGATAATAGTGTTCTATTGTGCACACTGTGTTCATGTACTGTATGTTTCCCCTTGTATAACACAGCACATTGTAGAGTGAAAGTGCATTGCTCATTACATGGACAAAGCAGAAGTGTCTAGATGAGGGCCATCAGCCGTGATAGCCAGGTCTCACTAGTGAGCTGACTGCACACTGTCTGCATGATCTGCACACACACACACCACACCAAATTTAGTAAGAGCTTCAACTCCCACAGCACTTCATTCAGACCTCTCTGCTCTAAAACTCCAAGTCTGAGTACAGATGTGGTGGTGTGATAATGTTCTGTTCCCATTGTAAGTCAAAGTGAGGGCTTGAAACGCATTAAAATGATCAGAGCTGCACCTTGGGCTTTTGGGAAACAATACTTTTCACAATTTTCGGACCTTTTATAGAACTATTAAAACAATCAATCGAGAAAATAATCGTTAGTTGCAGCCCTAAAAATGATCAAGACATAATACGCGGGTCGAAAAAGATAAATCATGCATGTATCATAAAACTACACTGATTATACAAGTTTGTTCCTTGATAAATGTATTTGACAAAACAATCTCATCTCAAGATCTATTTACTCACTTGTTCTGGAGCTTTCAAACAGTCTTCATTAGCAGATGAACAATCAAGCTAAATTTTTAAGCCAACATGGACGATAATTACGATTTATTAGTCATTTTTGCCCACTGCTACCACTATTATTATTAGTCATATTTCTATTATTATTGCTGTTATTGTTGTTGTTGCTGTGCTTCTCTGTGTCTCTCTCAACCCAACCAATCGAGGCAGACGGACACTCACCTACACTCCGGTTTCTTCCCGTTAAAGGGGAGTTTTTCCTCGTCGCTTTCGCCTAGTGCTTGCTCATGGAGGAGTGTTGGGTCTCTTATATAGCGCCTTTCTAGTCGTCCGACCACTCAAAGTGCTTTTACACTACAAGCCACATTCACCCGTTCACACACTCACACACCAATGGCGGCAAGCTACCACGCAGGGTCCTGGCACAGCCATCAGGAGCTATTTGGGGTTCAGTAGCTTGCCCAAGGACACTTCAACATGCAGACTAGAGGAGCCGGGAATCGAACCACTGATCTTCCAATTAGTGGATGACCCGCTCTACCGCCTGAACCACAGTCACTACAAAAAAAGAGTACAGTCTAGACCTGCTCTATGTGAAAAGTGCCCTTAGATAAGTTGAACTTGATAACTTGTGATTTGGTGCTATATAAATAAAATTGACTTGACTTAACGAGAGAAATTCTAAAATTATTCAGAAAAATTTAAACTTAACACATCTTTAAACGTCATCTGCTGATGAAGACCATGTGATGCGGTGAAAAGGTTCATTAACGGTGAGTAAGCAGATCTTGAGTCAAGACTGTTTATTGTTCCAAGGTTAAGAATGGACTGTCAAGGTCAAAACGTATTATATTTTTCTTTGAGCTGCATTTCAAACATGTTGCACAAACAAAGGAAGGAAGGATGCTATTACAAGACGCTGTTTTACTTTCATTTTCATTTTTAAACAATACTTGTTTACTGTGCTTCTTCCTCATTGACAGGAATGAGGATGTACTGACATCAACTCTACAGTATCATATTAACACAATAATGCAGCCATCTCCTTGGATATAATATGATTAGAATGAGGGGGACTAAAAACCTTAAGCTCTGTTTTTTTAGATCCTCTCTGGGCTTCACTAGAAACTGTCCATACTTGCTTGATGAGCCACAGCCCAGTTCAGCCATGACACACTCTCGTCTGTATGGGGTGAGATCTTAAGAGGTGTTAATCCTGTTTACAAGATTAGGATGAATCTAGCTTTCCCTGTCTCGGCACGTTTCTCCTGCTCACTACGTCCAAGTGTCCAACGTGATTCTGCGTCAGCCGGTTGTTGTTTTGACCAACCCCGTGCCACCGAGACTGCAGGTTTTCATTTCAACCACAACCACTGAAGTGACCAATACTGAAAAATTTAGACCGCATACCACAATGTTTTTGACTCAGTAACTGCATATTGATAATGCTGCTATGGCTGCAACTAACAATTATTTTCATTTGAGTAATTTATCTAATATTTTTTGATTCATAATTGATCATTTAGTCTATAAAATTGGAAAAACAACACATTTCTAGAGTAAAATGGCTAATAAAAATAGCTTCTTTTGTCCAACCAACAATCAAAAACACAAAGATATCTTGTTGACGATGATAAAAGACAAAGAAAACAAGCAGTTCCTAAAATTTGAGGAACTGGAACCAATGTATGTTTGGTAGTTTAGCTTGATAAAAGATAGATCATTTATCAGCACAGTGCGATCAATTTTTTGTCAATTAACTATTAAAACTTGAGCTTTTCTTCTCAGCGCTACATGAAAACATTCATTAGTAATTTGTATGTCACAGCTTTCACCTTAGAGCTGCAACGATTAGTCAATTAATTGATTAAGTCAATCCAAAGAAAATCTATTAGGAAACATTTCAGTCATTTTTAAAGCAAGAACGCCAGATGTTCTTTGGTTTCAGCTTCTCAAATGTGACGATTTAATGTGTTTCTTTGACATATATGACAAAATTGAATATTTTCAGGTGTTAGACTGTTGGACAGATGAATTGACGACATCACCGTGAGCTTAGACATTGTGATTATCTTAGCATTTCATTGACTAAACAATTAATTAAGAAAATAAGTGGCAGATGAATCGATAATGGTGACAGACTCACAAGGGAGATGACAAGTATATCACTATTTTACAACAGCTTAAATCTGTGTGAATATTGACTCTCATTATCAAGATATGATAAAGTATGGATCATATATCTCTCAGATCTAATGTCTCAATATTTGAGGAGGGCTGCAACTAATGATTATTTTAATTATCAATTAATCTGTCAAATATTTGCTTGATTGAATCGATAAGTCTTTTTCTCTATTAAATGTAAGTAAATAGTAAAAAAAATGGCTAAAAATTTTTCCTAGAGTCACAGGTGATGTCTTCAAATGTCTTCTTCTGTAAGACCAACAGTGTCAAACCCAAAGATATTCAGTTTATTATCATGTATGACAAAGAAAAGCATAAAAACTTAACATTTGAGAAGCTGAAACCAGCAAATTTCCGGCATTTCCTCTTCCAGAATTACTAAAATGATTATTCAATTATCAAAATAGTTGCCAACTGATTTTCTGTCAGTCGACTTATCGATTAATCAACTTATCTTTGCAGCTCTATTTGACAGAATGCTGTTTAATACAATCAGATGGTAAAACTTGAGGCATATGGGTAAATAAACATACGCTATTACGTCATAAGAGTCATGATATTGCCATGAATGTAGTCAAAGAAGCAACTGTGTGATGCTGGTATAAAAAAAAATCTAAAATTTCGTCATTTAATCTTCCAGTAAAGCAAACTCTTCTCCCATAAACATGTGAGGCGTTTAGGGACCCTGCTGACAAAACAGACATTTATGAGAAGCACTGCAATTTCATAAATAGCAATAACGCGTCACAACATTGTTAAATGCCGGTTTACTTTGACGAGAAGACACATATTGTGCTTATTGATTATATCTGCTATCACAGCACTCCAAAATCGATATTCAGGACTCAGGAGTTCCGCACAAGCAGCTAAATGACTCCTCAGAAACATTTCAAGGACTCGGCAGAGCACAGAGAGACGACATGAAGACACATTCACACGAAATCTGCCACATTTTATGTTTTCGAGAACCGTTAAATGCGGACACAGAGCAGACTAGCTGATTAAATCCTCCTACCTGCCGGAGTTGAGGCTCATCCGCAGGCTGTCACACCTTCAGTCAGTCCGCTGCTGCTGCTGCTGTGTGCAGGCAGCCGTCATCACGTGACCTGCAGCTCCGAGGCTGCGCGTGATTACAGCAGGAGGACAGATGACCAAGTTAATTATTCAGGTTAATTATGAAGGTTTTGATTGTTTTGGGGGGGGGGGGGTTTGATGTGGAAATGTCTAAAGATTCCCTCCAGACATATTTTAAGATGCTTATAAAATACTCAACTTAGAATAATAGTTTGTGTTTGATATGTTTTTTCCACACACACACACACACACAAAAGTTCAATTATTTTGTTAAAATCCTTAAAATTGCATCCACTCCTTCTCCCTCGTTAAAAAAATCCAGACTCTATGAATATACAAATATATTTCATTCAGTCTCCTACTTAACTGTGAGGTCTATTCTCAGTGTTTATGCCCTGGAGGCTTAAAGTTTCCACATCACACTTGTGTTAGTTAAATATTGGACCAAAACTGGCTTCCAGACTAGTTTTGATGTCACAAATCATGCTCGCAGGCTTACACCCCTTAAAATCTGATTTTCAACGAGCACAGAGAAATTTTCCACTTTCAGCAGATGAAAGTGAAAACAAACTCTGCATAAACATCATTCTGCACAGTGAAGCACAGACATCCGACTGTAGGAACAAGAAGAAAACATTTTTGAGTGGAGGAGGACTTTAACTATGTTGGCCAAGTTTAGATGTCGAGTCATGGTAGCAGTCCTCTGTTTTCAGCTTTTTTTGAGGGAGTTATTTGATTTTAAGAAAGCATGCTGAAGTGTAGACTATGTTACGCTCCTCCCTTTGTCAGCTCAAAGTAAAACTCTAACACCTTTTAAAACACCCAAACCATGGGATTTATTAACATAAAGACACACAAAACAACCAAGACACTAAATAAAGAGTACAAACGACAGTCAAAAGACAATAGCAACACTAAATAAAATCCCAGACTGAGAGGCAGAAAGACCAGCAGTCCACAAACCAGAAGCATCTCCCTGCAACCGGAACCTGAAACATTTAACCACTTCCTATCCTGGGCCAGGTGCAGCTCAGTGAGGACTGATCAAGTGTAGAAGACCTGAGAAGAAGAGGAGAGGGAATACATACAGCTGTAACAGGCTATGATATAAAAAAAAATAGCTTGGGATATTTATCAAAAATTACTTGTTTGAACTCCTGAATAGACCTCATTTTTATTTTATTCATTTAATTTTATAATACTTATGACTTTAGTTGTTGTCTGTGGACACATGCAGGTATAAATATGTGTATAAATACAAAGATACATTCTCTGTAGTGGTTATCCTGTTTCAGGAGTTATGCTATATTGTACCACCATAAACTGTTGTTAAATAAAAGTTAATCAAAAAAGTTATTAGGGATTTATGAGGAATGATTTCCTGCTCAATGAAAACAATGCAGGTTCAAATTATGAGTTAGTATCTTAATTGTTACTTATAGTATAACAGAATCACTTTATAAGTAAAAGAAAAATAGTAGTCCAATCTTGTGACTTATTTTTAAACACAGCCTCAGTAAGGAGCCAAAATAATGTGATAATATCATAATTATTTATTTAGTTATTGGAAATTATTACTTTTGCCTGCAGTTACTACTAAGTGATGCTTTATGAAAGGTTTAACTTATCAATGGTGTGTTTACATGAGTATCTGTTATGATCAGGTTTTTGGAGGATCCCGGTTATATGTTGCACATGTAAACATCATATCCTGATGTCAGAGACCTGGATGCTACATGGAGAGTCCTCCAATAGAAACCAGGATACTGTGGTAACAGAAAACTTGATCCAGGTTTCTGAACTTTTCTCTGTTGTTTAAAGTAAAGTTATGAGATACAGAGTTGTAAATGTGTCTTTTGAAAGTACCCTTATGAACTGTATTATGTTTCTAAACCTCAAAAGAGAACTCAGTGAAAATTCAGGAATTTTTGGTGTTATTTTGTGCTGTAGAGAAATCAGGAAGTGTTCCCTCCAGTCAGAAATATCACCTGATAAGATCTCATGAGCCGTTTTTTTCCCCTCATGTTTTATCTATTTAACTGGCAGGGACTGGTTCTGATACTAAATCTGCTCTCCAGAGGCTACAAGCCTAACAAAAGCAAACATCTGATTGGTGTAGATACAGTAAAACAAAAAACACAATAAGACATTGTCTATTAGAGCATAATTATTAACTAACTATTTCCATTGTTTATACCCTGAAATCGAGTCCAGCCGATTAAAGTGGCCCTTCATTCGTCCCAGTGATGAAATGAATTCTCAGTGTTCTCCATCTGGAGGTCAGAGGTCACTGTCAGCTACAGAGCAGCAGCCCTGCGGGTGATGGAGGATTTTCATAGGTTCGGTCACTGCACTGAACCTGAATGCTCTGCTCTAAAGGACACTGTGACACTGTGCTTGCCAGGCTTCCCTAATAAACGGATGTAAGGAAGAACAGAGCGAGTCGACCGTCCTCCGGCTCTGGAGCGGAAGAAGAATCTATCTTCACACAATCTGCATGATTGTTTAATATTTTGAAGTATTTGGCTTTAAAACATGTTGAAAGGTCTGTATAATGTTTCTGTTTGTCCGTTTGTATATACTTTGTCTTTCAATCTGTCACTTCTCAGTACGCTGCAAGTATTTGCTGCCAAGCCTACTTATTAGGCCTTATTTCCCAATGAAATGTTTTGCAAGAATTACCTCAATAAACATGTGTGGGATTAGATTTGTTTCAAAATTACTTAATAAAATCTCCCACGAATCAAACCAAAAAAGTGAGTAAGATTAATCTAAAACCACAAAATGACCTCAAAGGCAAAACTGACAATAAAACTAAACAAGACATTACTTTTCTTTCACTGATCAGGATTTTTTGTGTTGCAGGGCTGCATCCCTATTGGTCAGTTACTTTTGGAGGGACAGGTCAGCGGTCTGGACGAGCAACAAGTGGTACGAAGCTGAAAAGTGAAACTCAGTGAAAGAAAAGTGAATAATTCTGTAAACAAATGTTGTCTTTCGGGTCACTTTTTTTGGTTTCAAATGATTGTTTATTCACTTTCAATTTAATTTATTTTGTTTGATTCTTAGGAGATCTTGTTCAGTTATTATGAAACTAATTTAATCCCATAAAAACTCAATTAAACATTTTAAAATACCAAAACTCTAAATGAGCTATGCATATATAAGCAACTGCAACCAGTTCGTTTCATTGATTCATCTTTACTCTACAACTTTCTCTTGTTGAATTGAATTATTTCTGCTTTGTTTCATCCCAAGAATTTCTCCTGTTTGCTTTGTTCCGCCCCCCCAACTAGTGACCGCCTCGTCCTTCTCGGCCTGAATCCACCTGCATTTTACCCCAATTAGTGCGACAATTTAATTAAACCAATGAATATGTCACCCGCTCTTTTATTCAAGCAAATGTGATGAAAAAGATACACATAGTAAACAAAATACCCAAAACAATAACATACAAAGAATAGAAACAATCTAATATTTGTGGTGTTATTACTGTAACAGACTTGGATAAAGTACAAAATATAGTTTCCTTGTAAGATATATAGGGGAGAACAGGGGCGAAAGTAACACTTTTCATTTTAAAAGATAATCAATGAAACTCATTTTCATTGTGATCAACAACTCACATGCATGTTCCATCAATACCAAGTGCTATTTTGTACAAATGTGGAACAACTTTGGTATAATTTGACTTTGTGCATTGTTTCTTTCAACCCCGTCAGTCGGGATGAAAGAAACATACGGATGGGTCAAAAGTAACACAACAGTATAAACTTGAATTGTTTATATTATTCTTGTTTTTATTAAAAATGTCTGATAATGTCCTTGTTAATATGTAATGGCAAATTATGTCCTTTATCTTAATAAAAAAAATATTAAATTTCATTTTTGGAACAGTCAATGATGCACATTTTGCCACTTTTTGCCATCTAACACTTACCTATCCATAAACCCAACCCGCCTCCTCCAAATAAGGAAGTCACCTTTATATAAACTGCATCACTTCCCCAGGTCATAATTACTACGTCCGCTAGTTGGCGTCTGTCACTCAAATGTAACTGAAGGTCCTTTTGTGGTGACTGAATTTTACGACCTACAGGGTGGTTTTTTTGTGAGAGGACAGACTCGTGAATTTACTTACCGTGATTGAAAACAGCTTTTTCAGGTAAAATTCTGCAAACGTATGACGTATCCGCACAATCTTTCGCAGTTCTGTTAAGTGTTGCGTTCTGTATGTGCTGACGCAATTAGGCATACCACACTTGTATGGGCTCGGAGAAAATCGCCGTGTTACTTTCGACCCGGTTCTCCCCTACTTATTCCAATATAAATACATTACTACAAATGTGGAATATTGTTATCATTTATAGAAAATACAAGATCTAGGTTATAAAAACTGACACATTAGACACAAAGGTCCACTTCAAACATTGTGGATGTCAATATTTGAGTATATTTTTCTCTACACTAGCTCAGTTTTACTTCTTAGTGTTTTCTGGCTGTGTCTCAGCTGCTGGTTCAGGGTCCTTTGCTGTGCCTGCAGGCTGTTCAGCGACTTTTTGTTCTGAATCTGAACCTTTTGGTTGAACAGACACAGCGGCTGTAATCTTCTCTTCTTTCTTCTTTCCCGACTCCTTGTTTTTGCTTTCCTTGTTGTCTTCCATCTTTTCCGCAGGAGGTGTTTTAGTTACAGATTCTGCAAAGGCAACAAAAAGCGGCGTCGTTACTGTGATATCTCAGACGTCACACAAACACATATTACATTTCAGCCTTCTCACCCTTTCTCTTCTTCGTTTTTGTTCCAGTTATTGAACTTTTCATCTTTTCCTTTGGGGTGTTTGGGCCGAACACCACATTTCCGTCTGCATCAGTCCAATATGAAGTTACCCCCAAGTCAGGAGTTCCCTCTGTGATCTCCAGCTGAGAGGAGACATGTTAGGAGTTAGACCTCACCATGTCATAAAGATCTGAAATCAGAATCAACCAGCACACCGACAGCCAAATAATGATGCCCACTACTTACCCAGGAAGTTCAGAGAGGTCAGACCTACCACTGACTGTGTGGTGTATTTTCATTAAATGTCATTGGTGTGCTTTAAGAAAATATTAAGCTATGCAGATTGATTTTATAAGTAGTTTTATAAGCAATAAGTGCTAGTGTGTTAAAATTTATATTGATGATGTATTTGTAATCTCATGAATCACATTTAATCACGATGTATGCATAGAAGCATGGTAGAAGAATCATAATCATACACTGGAGAAAATTGAGTGTGTTTGTATTACATGTCACTTTGCTTGGGTCTGCATTAAAGTCTTCACCTTTTTTAAAAATACTCTCTGGAGCAGATCAAGAAATAAGGGTGTAAAGTGACTAGAATAACTTATAAAAAAATAAAGGCCAGAAGACAACTTGGCAATAATGGTGCAAAATGATCCCCAATACTTATATAAAAAAATTGGACATAACCAGATAGAATTGAATATGCCAGTACATATCCACGACAGCTCAAAACCTGTCTTGAAGAGTTTTGACCAACAACAAGTGACGGAGATAAAAATAATAGAGTAATTGGCCAAAAATTAAGGAGCATGGACGATAGGTGTGACCTATGCCGACCCAAGGGTATAAAAACTACGCCCTGAAGGAAAAAACCTTTAGAGCGACCTGGTTCATAATATATGCGCTAATTTGCTCTCCTTTATTGCCGACATTAAAGAACACTTTGCTGCTTGGAAATCTGACTCCTGATTTTTATCTTCAAAAGGTAGTTTTTTGATCTGGTGTTTTTTTTCTTCAACTGTCTTCCATCGATCTGACACAACAACTGCCAAAGTAATCCACCTGACTACAGTACAAACATGATACTGCTGCTTATTAAATATTATTCCCATTTTCAATCAGATTATTTGATATGTTTTAACTGACAACAGTCTATATTGTATAGTGTTCATATTCATAAAATTGAGTGTCAGCAGACTCACTTATTCACATGACATTAAGCAGTGAAAATATCAAAATGTGATTTACAAATTATTTTTAAAGTGTCCCTCAAAATACAGTACAGTGATTTTTTATCTATTCTGTTTATAATTGTGTTGAATTAAGCTATAGAGACCAGCTGAACATGTCCTGCTGCATTGCTATTTACATGGTTGAACTACTCTCTCTCTTCTTCTCCTCAGCAGCCATTAGGACTTATCACACATACAGTAGTCCAGATTTGTCACGTTAACACTTAAGTGAAGAGGTGGAGGAAGTGAGATGAGTATATTCTGCAGATTTAAAGTTGGGGGACTTACAAGAGTCAGTTTTTTAAACAAACATAGTAAAATTTTTGATGCAGCAGAGGCCAAGATATCTTGATTCTAAACCTAGATTATCTAATTATTTGGCCTCTCTTGGGCAGTGGAAACAAATGTAAACACTGAGCTATTGTACATTTTTACGTTGATATTGCAAACTTGTTACCGTAAGTTGCCTATTTACACATCCAGCAGGTGCTGTGCAACATAAACATTCATTTGTCATCCAGTTTGTATCCATTTGATGAATGTAAATCCTGCATTTAATCTCCTTATGGCTCTGTTTAGGTCTTCACCAACTCCTGAGGGAAATATCTGCCTCTTTAGCTGTCAGCTGCAGCTGGAAACAACACTGATGAGAGTCGACTAAAACAGTAAAGTTTGGGGCCATAAAACCAAAACAATGAGCTGAAAGATGCAGAAATGCTCGTGATACGTAATGTAATAATCTCATCATTGGCTTCATCACTGCGAGTGACACCCTTCACATACATGTAGTCATCTGATCTATTGTTAATATGTCTAAATATTGATTACAGCAGCTTTAATGGGTCGATCCTTTACTTCACATAACGCAACTCGATAGCATCTTTAGTGAGACCCTGCTTGCTTCAACACCCCCAGTTTGTAACGTAGGTCTACTGTTTGTAATCTCTAAGCCTGAGATTATTGACGTAGTGTCACATGACTATCTAGCAAACAATATTATGTAACTGGTTCCACAGGCTGACCAGTACTCCTCATCACTAGTAAATTGACTTTGACATGTAACATCAGCGGTGTGCCCCTTTAACTCTTTGTGTGCTCTAGAGACACTATAAAAACATTCTTGGTCCACGTCATCCATACTTTGCAGTCAGTAAACCTGGACCTGCTAATCCACATGTTGTCTAACAGTGTAAAATTGTCTTTAAGAATCATCAAGTACTACATGGCTTTCTCAGCCCTGAGAGGAGAAAAAGCAGCCAAAATGATAAGAATATAATAATCCTGATATATTTCTACTCTATGATTGTACCACTGGATGCTGGTGACCACACAACAAGAGGAAACAGCATTAGTTTTCTCTCAATTACATTAAGGAGAGCTTGATTTTGTTGCTCTTAAAGGATTAAAGGATCACATTTTTTTTTAAGTTTGTCCTAAAACAACAGTCAGGTGCTCATATGACATATGTTTTTCTTGCTGTAATCATTCATCCTGTTCATACTGACCATTAAGAGATCCGTTCATAATGCACTTTTCAGTGTAAATCCACAGTCCTCCTGTGAAAAAATGTATTTAAAAGTTTATCTGAAGATGATATGAAGCTCAAATAAAGACAAATTCCCTCTTTTTGTTGCAATCCTTCGACTGCACCTGCTCCTTCATATGGGCACCTGACTATTGTTTTAACATAGACTTGAGAAATTGTGAATTTATCCTTTAAGGCAACACATTATCTCCATCTTTTTTTTTTACTCGGGGCACCATAAATCAAGCGCACCTCAAGTAATCTAAAAAAAAAAAAACAACAAATATGTGGATCGGGGTTGGATTACAGCGGAGGGGGGTTCTCTCCATGCTGATGGTTGATCTTCGGGGGAAGTTCCAAGTCTACGGGAAATCGTGATTGGGAGTGAAAAAGGGGAAGAGTCGACTGAAACGAGAGAGTGAATGGTGAAATGGTGGACGGGCACAGGGTTCAAACCAAAGTGAGACAACTCAAAGAGGAAGAGGAGGAGGAGGAGGAGGAAGTGGGGAAGTACATGCTCGTTTTTATTAGTGTCATCAAGAAACAGGGGAACAGGAAGTGATGCAATAACCGATTAACAGTCTTTGTTGCAGTGACATCATTATCATCATCATAAATAAAGGGGGACATCATAATCATTAATGGATGACTGTGAAGGGGAGGTCATAACAATGGTGAATTACATCGATAATAAGGACTAGACAGTGGGATCTTTACTACATACAGGGAGACAGTGGAGGTGATGTCATGATCACGACATTAAAAGTGAAGTGAATGGAACAAACAATAAAACAGGACTCAATGTAAAACCTGATGAAATGGCACATTTGCATTTAAGGTACACGTTTTACCCCATTTTCTACAAATTTTGAACACTTCTACTGTTTTATTTCCCAAAAGCAGAACACAGGTATTTAGATCAGTTCATGTGACTTCCAGAGAGACTTTGCTTCCTTTGATTTCAGGTATTGTTGCATTAAAATTCAGCTGCAGAATCTAAAAACCTCCTGATGCTCTAGATTCCCACAAGCACTTGAACGCACCGTCCTGAGGATTTACATGCAACAATGCCGACTTAACCGAAGGGATTAAGATGACTAATCACTGTTAATGATGACCTTCTGTGTCTCAAGAATGAGTCTCTCCAAAATGTTTCCTTTATGTTAATGACATGAAATGAAACCGATTGCTGCAGAAAATGCAGGAAAACAACACATTTATAAATCTAAAACTATTGAGTGCTTTTGAAAATTTTTAGCAGTGAAGTCCACAGAATTTGTAGAAAATGAGGTAGAACGTGCAAATACATCCATATGGCTTTTTATAGACATCTTTCTCTTCTTTGACTGAGAGTTGCATCCTATCAACACAACTTAATTACTTTTGGCTTTTTTTTTGTTGTTGAAAGTAACGTTTCATTTCTTTTCCTGAAGTAAACAATGAAGTTTATGCCAACATTTGCTTCTTTGCATGCCATAGCTTTACACAAACACAAACTAAATTTGCACCAGTAATATTTTTGAGTGTCTTATGACGTTCAGCTGACATTAGATTCATCATTATTGGACCAAATGTGTACATACGGTATAGATTTCCACTTGTGTCTTTAAGTTACAACTCTAAACCACAGTTTGGATTCCTCTCTGAACTGTTGTCATGTTCAGATTGTTCAGCACCTCTTAAGTTAATTTATTTCTACACAAAACATCTAACACATCCTCAAGCCCTTTTTTTTTTTTAAAACTGTTTCCAGTGTTTTTCATTTATACATATTTATGACAAGATTTGGACCGCTTTTACTTTTTCTTGCCGCCCAGTTCTTCAGGGATGAAGACACTTACGGTGAAGTCCCCGCTCTCCGTGCCGTACTTGTTCTTCACCAGGATGCTGTACTTGCCAGAGTCCGACGTGTTCACGGCGGTGATGGTGAAGCTGGCGAACTTGCCCGATTCGAACTTGAGGATGATGTGTTCGTCGGACGTGATCTCCCTGTCGTTCTTCAGCCAGGTGACCTCTGGCACGGGGTCGCCCGAAATGTTGCAGGTGAGGTTGAGGGCCTGCGGGGAGGATAACACACAACACACACCAGTAATATTATACATTAATGACAATAATATTTAGGCAGCATGAGAGGACAGATACAAGTTTAGTGTTTTTCTTGAGGACAAGGTTTTTCTATAAGGTTTACCTTGCCCTCCTGTATGGTGACCACATCAGGCAGACCTCCTGCTACTCGAGCACGGTCTGAAAAACACAATAACGTCAATAACAGCAATAAACCAACTATGTATCGATGGCGCTTTCAAAAACAAAATGGCTTTACATAAAGTTAAAAAGAAGTACAAAAAAGCAACAACACAAAGTGAACAACTGTACTGGACGAAAAGCAAGAAATCAAAACTGCAAAATTACGATTTTAGGTTATCGACTTTGAAGAGAGTTCATAAAAATTAGTTTCCAGTGTTTTCATGTCATTTAAGAGGATAAAAAGCATTTTAATCCAGACTTGAGGTGGGAAAATTGAGTCTTTATCGAAGATGATAAATGATAAAAGCTCTTATATACAGTTTACATTTCTTGTTTTAAAAGTAACCAATAAAAGTCTTAAAATTAACTGTAAAATCTACTGGAAGACGACATTAGTTGGAAAGAACGAGGTTTATATGAGCTGTGTGTTTAGTTTTAGTTCAAATACAAACTACAGCATTGATAAACAGTATACAAAAAACAGGTCATCCAGGCCTAAAAACTGCCAAACAATAGAGAGAACGCTGAAACCACAGTAAAAACATTCATCACTTACTTCTTTCTGCGATAGCAGCAGCTCTGAAGACAAAAAAAGAGGAAACAACAATTAGATTAAAGGTGCTGAAAATCAGAAGTGAATGTTAAAGTTTAATCTGCATTCTAACATCCTCAATGTATTTCCTCAAACCAGAAAAACAGAAGGTCTAAATCTAAAAACAGTCTATTTGAAACAGTAACACAAAGCAGAAGTAATGTTGTAAAGCATGTTGTGTTTGTGGCTACATAAAGCTAATAATAACAGTTATTAATAATAAAAACAGTTTGTAACTCACTTGAGTCTCTGGAATTCTGCAAAAGCATCGTCAAATGCTGAAAAACAAAAACAGGTTGTAAGAAACAGAATCTAGTTAACTCACAAAGTGAGTTTGTACACACAGGTAGGTGATAATAAAATGTAAAACACCACAAAACAAGATCTGCAGTGTAAAAAAAAAGTGTGCTATGTGCCTATTAAAGGTCATTAAATGTCTTAAAAGATCTCTGATGTATGCTGGAACCTGGCTGCTTAAGAAATAACGGTAAAGTGTCACTTAGCGAGAAGTTTCAAACATGTTCTCACCTTTACCAGACAGATCAACGGTCCTCTTCAAGCCGTCCTTTCCATCGTGGAACTCAATGGCGTACTTGCCCATGTCTTTCTCTGTGGGCTCTGTGATCTGCAGCCACAGCTGCTCTCCCACCACACCACTCTTTACACGGTCGGAGAAGGCGATGGCTGAGTCCCTGTAAGAGAGAAAATACAGACGTGGAGACAAAGAAACATGTCTGAACACACTTGCATGGCCTGATTATTTGTTTTTGAATGAAACACAAGCTTGCTGTAGGACTGTGTTTACTACGCAGATGTACTAATTAATTTCAACACAAATGTACACACGTTTGCATACATATAAATATAAACAAGAGAACATACTTGTAGTGCCATGTGACTTGGAGCAAATCATTATAGTAGTTGACAAAGGTGTAGAGTCTTATGCCTTCATCTGTGCTTGTGATCTTCAGCGGTGTGGAGGAATTGGCTGCAAGTAAAGAAAACCACAGAGAGGTGATTGAAATACTATATTCTGTGTGAGAGAGAGAAATGTTCAATGATTCAACAGTTTTTATACTTACCGATAACACTGAAAACTAGATTCATCAAGTCCTTGAAACCTTGAAGAAAGACAGATTTGATCATCTTAAGTGAAATATTTGATTACATTCATTAACAGACTATTAATAGGTGACTCTGCAAGGTTACCTTGATCTGTCAAATTCAACGTAGACGTGTCCTTTCCTCTGTCATCCTTCAGAACAACCTCATATATGCCGGCATCCTTCTTGGAAATCTGACAGAATGAAGAGTAACGTCAAACTCAAAGCCGTAAACAACACAGATCATCACTATTATTTTGTAAAGGAATATGATTTCTATTCATGTGAAAAGGGCAAGCTTTTCTCATCTGCTAAGGGTGCTGCAGAAAACACATATATGACGCAAAAGCAAAAAAGCAACCCTAACGAACAAACAAACAAACAGACAAACAAACAAACAAACATCGATCTAAAATGAGCATTCTCAGGCAAAACGGCAAAAACGGTCACTTATGATGACAACAGATAACTGATCCAGACTTTTGCTGCTCTCCAAACTTGGTCGTCGTCTGTGTCTGCAGTGGAGCCACGCTGAAATGGGACACATGTGACATCATGTTTATATGTTATTTTACCTGGGAGGATGGCATGTCACTGTACGCCACTCGGACAGACGTTTAGGGACAATACAGTGGGATGAGAATGAGTGATGAAATACAGAAAGAAGAGATGGTTAATAAGAAATCTGAGAGAGAAAGAGCAGATTAAAACAGCAAAGAGACAGAACACAGAGAGAGGAAGTGATAACTGCATCTAAAAAATGTAGTGATTTAATCATGTTTAGCATATGATATTGTTAGTTGTCTTAGTGTATGATATGTTAAATTTACATTAACAGTTAAAAGTTTGGACACACAAGGGTGTCCAAATTCAAGGGAATGGGAAAGTGTGTCCAAACTTTTGACTGGTACGTTGAAGAAAATGAATGCTGGTTAATAAGATCAAAACCTTTTAGGTGTCACTGATGAAATTAGTAAAATGTAAATGATCCGGCAACCTCCTTTTGATTGTTTTTTCACAACAACTTACTTAAATAAACTTGTGGACGAAGGATCCATATATTTTTGGAGTATTGACATAAACAGAGCTGTATAAGGATTCCACCGTTTACAGTCATATATGCAAATGAATTCAGAGACAGTTATACAGTACAGAAATATATACTGACACACACACATATATATAAACATATATATATATATATATTATATATGTATCGTCATAATTTCCTCACCTGAGCTATTTCCAGAGTCAGCACTCCCTCAGCGAAGCTCAGGTGCTCGTCTGCTTTGAGCTCGCGTCCGTCTTTGTACCACAGCGCGACCGTCTCCTTCTTCATGTTGCCAACCTGAAAAGCAACAAAGCAGAAGGATGTTTTTTTGAGAATTAAGATACTTAAATAGTATCTCTTGGAAACTACTAGCTGTGTGGGAAAAAATCCCGTAAAGCTCAGTCTCACCTTGCACTTCAATACAACACAGCATTCTGGTGTCACCTCGTAGCTCAGATATTCGATAAAGTGAGGACCTGGAACAAGATGTGGCAGTTATAAAGACAAGAATCAAAACATATAATGCTAATTTAGATGTAAGTCTATTAAGTGAGTGTCACACACCTTGTTTTCTGAACCATTCTTTCCTCTGGAACTCTGATTCCTTCTGCAGCTGCTTGAACACTGCAGGAAAAAAAGCTTTTATGGTTAAAAACTAGACATTAAGTTACCTGAACATGTGATACTTTTTGGTTAGATTATGTGCTAACATGTATTTTGTTTTGGATGTCCTGTTGCAATGTGCTTTCTTATGTGTTTTACTGCCCTCCAGTGTCCAGAACTTAGAGGTGCTGTTTTTTGTACATGCTGAACTTAACAGCTTTTGGAAGGATGATATCATACAAATATTTTTGCAGTGAAATTGTCAACAGATGATATATTGCAGCACTTTCAGTATTTTCCATTTCTATGCCAAAAAGTGAGTAAAATCCACTGATTCTCCATGGGTTTAGTCTCTAAAATAGTATTTAAAGGAAACTAAACTCTCACTGAAGATAGATTTTTGGATTAGGAGCATCTTCAGGATGTTTTTGTACGACTGTACATACCATCCCCTATCAGTACCAAGCTGGACTGGTTTTTAGCTTTCCCATCCTGCAACTGGAAGGTGAAGGTGCCCTCATCTTCCGGGTTCAGACACTCCATGATCATCTCAATCACGCCGGTGTCCTTGTCAAAGTGCATCTTGTATTTCTGTAAAACAAGGACAACATCTTCTGAACTCTTAGGTGAGATCTTTTCAGTCTGGGTTGAGCTGAAACAAAAGGGATCCTTGATATATTATGAATGCAAATTATAGGGTTAATTTCCTTTGTTTCTTACTGACCTCCCCCTGTGAGAGAAGATTGTCATTGAACACGTAATCAACTTTGCCGTTAGCTGATATCTTCTCCGCCTGCAGCCAAAAGCGAACTCTGCCCTTCTCCATCAGCTCCACAGCCAACTCTGACTTCAGAGGAATAACTAGTTTGAAGAGAGAGAGAGAGAGAGAGAGAGCCAGCTCAAGAAAACAGTCCAGTTCATGACATACTTAAAAACTTTTTTTTAAAAAAGCTAGAATGACTTGTGCTGCAGTCACACTCACTAGGGAATTTGTGGTCGTGACTGATCTCTAGCAGCTTCTTCAACTCTGTGAGAGGAAGGGGAAACAGATTTTTAGATAAAAAAGCAATAACTGAAGTTATTTTATTGCAAGAAAATTGTATTTACTTCTCAAAACATGTGTTTTTCATTGTTCATCCTCTGGACTTTATCACTTACCTTCCTCAGAGAGAGTGTAGCTGGCTGAAACACCATCAGTGTGGGTGACAAAACAAGAGTAAATACCAATGTCCTCCTCCCCAGGAGTGTTGAAAATGGCTTTGGACCTGCAGAGAAAACACATTATTTGATTAATAAATGACGTCACGGAGCATCAATCAGGGTCTCAATTTAACAAATATAATCTCACATGTTTCCCTTGGTCTCCATAGTCATGCGGGTTGAATCTGTGATTTCCTCATAATTCTTGGACCACACAAATTTGGAGTCGGCGTTCAAGTCAGAGCATTCAAAGTTCAGGGAGATGACACCGTCATCATCAACATCCACAACGATCTCTGTGGTGCCTGAAACCAGAAAAAAGTCGTGTTACAGCATTCATTTACATCATCATTATCTTCATCAGCTCTTCAGACGTTCTCCTACCTGGTTTGGTCACAGCATGGACGGGGTCTGTGACCTCTGAGGTTTTTCCAACGCCAGCTTTGTTCTGAGCACGCACACGGAACACATACGTCTCTGCCTCTTTTAGATTCTTAATCTGCAAGATGAAAGAAAATCAACATTACAAACCAGCCGTCACCACATTTTAATAATGTGTTTGGATGATGGCGACCTTGAAGAATGTCTTCTCGGTAGCCTTCGTGTTGACGCCTCTCCACGCCTCCTCTGGTGCGTCCGCTTCCTTGATGTCAATGTAGAACCCGTTGACTGGATCACGGCCCTGGTACACGGGTGCTCTCCATAGCAACACCAGAGAGTCACTTCGCACCTCTCTAATCTCAAGATCATAAGGAGGTCCTGTGGTCCAAAGAGTAAATGTCTCACAGTTGCAGTAACTTAGTATATTTACTTAAGTACAATTTTGAGGTACTTGTACTTTACTATACTTCCACTCCACTACATTTCAGAGGGAAATATTGTACTTTCTACTCCACTACATTTATTTGACAGCTTTAGTTACTTTTCAGATGAAGATTTGACACAATGGATAATATAACAAGCTTTTAAAATACAATACATTGTTAAAGATGAAACCAGTGGTTTCCAACCTTTTTGGCTTTTGACGTCTTACAAAAAGCAGTGTGTAGTCGGGGTCACATTTCACATGTCTATGAGTTGTTAACAGCTCCACCAAATAGTAATTTTTCCCTCTAAACTTCTGACATGGTTTCATTTCAATAAATGTACAAATGATCCAATATTTCACCAAAAATCAAAGATTAGAGAAAAAGTCCAAAAACTGAAAACGGATTTGTGTATCAGAACTTTGTTTTTTCTTCTTTCCTCTCCCATTAATCATCTCACGACCCCTCAGATTTATCTGGTGACCGTTTGAAGGGGCCCGACCCCTAGGTTGGGAACCACTGGACTAAAATAGCTAACTGTATATAAAGTAGTTGAAACTAGCTCCACCTCCAGCAGCTACAACAGTAACATGCTGCTCTAACACTGATGCTTCAGTATTAATAATCTAATGATGTCATATATAATAATATATCAGTCAGAGGGACCAAACCACTACTTTTACTGCAATACTTTAACTACATCAAGCTCATAACTTTTATCGAAGTAGGATTTTTCATGCAGGACTTTTACTTGTAATGGAGTATTTTTGCTGTATTGGTACTTTTACTTAAGTCAAGGATCTAAATACTTCTTCCACCACTGCTTAAAATTCACCCGATGTCTTTGTAATCAGAGGTTTCAAATTGAGACAGACTCTAGTCAGGAATCAAAAAAAAGCCAATAAAAAACTTGGAACTGGAATTTGAGTTTACTATCAATGTCTAGACTTCACTATAAAAGTGTGCCGTGATGGATGTACTTTCAACAATTTTGATAGGAGCCAATCACGTTGCGCAAGCAGGAGGAAAAGGTATGTTAAGGGCTTGAAACTCAAAGGTCAGGACTTGAGCTTGACTTGGGACTTCAGGCAGGACTTCATAGCCAAGACTTGAGACTTATAATGACTTCATCCCACCTCTGACTGTAACTGTCACATCAGTATTAAATTAAAGTACTTTGTATGTTAAAATATTTCAACATGTGTTTCACAAAGGGCTTTCTGTTCATGAAAACGAGTTCTCAGTAGGTGGTCTAACTGCACCTGGTACGGCAATGGTCCACTCCTCACACAGGAAGGTGTCACTGGGCAGCGACGGGATGCCGACACCTGCCATGTTGGCTGCTCGCACCTGGAACTGATACTTCTTGTTCTCCTTCAGATCAGTTACCTGGAGACAACAGCTCAGTGACGAAACAATCAATCGAAGCCTACATGTGTGTCGAGGAGGGTATCTCATGTCAACTCACCCTATAGGCCCTCTCACTGACAGACTTGATGTTGGCCTCGTGCCACTTTCCCGGCACTCCATCGATGACCTCACGATAATCCACAAAGTATCCGGTGATGTCAGCGCCGCCGATGAAGGTCGGCTGTTTCCAGGCCAGCACCATGGCGTCGCGCACACACTCCAGGACACTGATGCCATAGGGTGGAGTAGGGGAGGCTGAGATGACAGAAAACTCAAATTAACACCATAGTGCCTCAGCAGGGAAACTGTGATGTAATGGGAAACTGAAGCTCTGAAGTAATGACGTGATACTTTCCATTATTCCCATAATCCTCGTTATATGAAATTGCTATAAAATTGTATTTCATAAATTTACTGTAGCTTTGTAGATGCTGTCGAGCTTCAGTACGCCATTACTGAAAACCTGTCACCACTGGATTGTGTATATGTGTTAAGCAAGTGAATGTCTGCTGTAACAGAATTGCACCTTTAACCTTTCATATAAAGTTTTTGTATTATTGTTTTGCTTAAAGGAACAGTTAGAGGTTTTGGGAAAAACATTTATTTGCATTCTTGCCAAGAGTTAGATCTCACTCTTGTCAAAAAAGCGAACAAGTGTGTCTCCTAAAATGTCGATTCAGTTCCCTTATAGCATTAATTAGAAAGCTGCAAAACAGTTATACATCATATTGTATTGGTGGTAAAAATATTCTAACAAAGAAGGACACTGTGATTTCTGAGACTTGGAATCAAAGGGCTTTTATGTAGGATCATGTAACATGGTGATAATAAATCAGGCCGTCAAACACAAATAGTCACGTGAACTTGATACCCTCCCCTATTTCGGGGTGGGAAGCTGTGTCCAAGAGGGCGACATCTGGAGAAGCACACAGTCTGCTACTAAAAAGGTCTCAGGTCACAAAGTGTCCTGCTCTTGTGTTTGTTGGATGACCCACTTCTCAAGCACAGTGTGTGATTAGCTGACTCCTGCCATAACATACTTGTGTTTGTGTGTTAATATGCTGTTTGGTACTCCGAGTGATGGCAGGTCCTGAGGTGCCAGGTGACTGAAACCAGGCCTCGAGTGAGGAGGTTGTGTGAAAGTAGAGGCCAGTGAAACATCTAAGCGTGACTGTGTTGAGTTAAATCTAAATTAGGAAGTGTGTTACAGTGACTTACCTTTACAAGAAGAATGCCAGTAGAGCAATTCACCTACTGTTTATTGAATATTTGAAGTCAAAAGCCCGTGAATGTGAAAGTTGAACCTTGTAGAACTGATACAACAAAGGAAATCCCTCTTTCATTACATGACAACATCGGGGTAGAATACTTTGTTAAGACTTTATTTTGCTTCATTTTATACTACTTTCCTGAATTTTTTCAATGTAATTCGCAGGCATTTAATGGTTCATTTTTAGGACATTTTACAGAAAGGGTGGTGCTATTTGGTACAAATTATATTATTTATATTAAGAGAAATGGGGGGAAAAAAAGTGTTATGGTGGTTTGGTTGGTAAGTAGCCAATCATTATATTGAGTTCATACGTAGTTATTAATTTGCAAAAATTGTAATAAATTAGATTTTTAATAAACCGGATAATAACAATAACTGATCATCTTAACAGTGCTTTAACTGACTGAAAATGTATTTTGAATGATATATTAGCATATTAGATTATTTCTTAAAAACTATATAATGAGTGCATTTCCTATATACTATCAAAATACATAACCCTTTCAAAGAAATATCATAAGAATTAACAGTTACACAGCTTAACGACATTTTTGAAAAAAAAAAAAAAAAAGTAAAATAAAGTGTTACCAAAATTGTTTTTTAGAAACAACCTAATATGCTAATATATTGTTTTAACACACAAAACTACACACTGAAAACTGAGTATTTTCTGCAATTTTCTATTTTTCCGCATTTTTTTGCAAATTAACAACTACATATGAACCCAAACATAATGAGTGGACACTTACCAATTAAACTCACTTAACTCTTTTTCAGTTCTGTTCTTCATATAATTTTTACCAAATTGCACCACCCTTTCTGTAAAATTACCTAAAATTAACTGTGAAATACCTGTAAATTACTCTTTTCCAAAAATAGTATTAAATTAAGGAACCTGTAAAAGAAAATGTTACCAATACTTTCTTTTCAGATGAAATCATGGATCCTAAGTGATGGTGGGAAACAGTGTTTTATTTTGTGGAGGGGGGTTTTTTTTGGACTTGACAAAAAGGTTTTCATCTCACACCGGTGCTCACCTGCCGACTCTCTCCTGGGCCTCGCTGTCTTCCGATTAGCAGAAGCATCTACTGAGAACTTACGTGCCTGCGTGGCCTCAGGCTCACCGGCTGTCTTTACAGCCTGATCCTGAACCTCAGCACTGACGGGGTCTAAGTGTGCAGCTGTGACTATGTCAGTAAGTGAGTCAGAAACTGAGCCTGACACAGACAGGTCTTTTGCCAGGTTAGGGGCCCAGGACACACCGCCTCTCTTCCCCCCTTTGTTTTTACTCTCCGTGGGGTCTGCGAGGCCCGAGCTAGTAGCCCTGGCCCCCTGCCTGGCTTCAGTGTCAGCCTGAGCTTTGCGCTTTTGCATTGTGTCAGGGGGGGACTGGACAGTTTCATGCTTGCCCGTCCAGCGTGGCCTGTGCTCAGTTAGTTGGCCCACGTTACCCCCCGGCCCCATCTCCGGCAACACACCATGAGGGATGCCGCCCCCTACAGGAGTTAGCAGAGAAAAGCAAAAGAGGCTTTTTAAAACAGGCAAAACATACATTCACAAGTCTCTGATCTCAATCGCAAAGAGAAGACAAGCAGAAACAGAAAGACAGAAACAAATATTCAGTTCATCAGCCTTTAAAATTCAGTAAGATGTCTTCATCTGACTGGGTGTGAAAAATGAAGACAAGATGACCAACAAGTGACATCCATGTGAGGAGGCGAGCAGGCATCATTTGGGATTATGAAAGCATGCAGGCATGTGACAGAGAACATCCAGTGAGTGAGTGTGGGTGTGCAGGCTTTGCACCAAGCCTTCATGAAAAGAACACCGTGCTTTAGTAATGATGCCAACAGATTTCATTGCCTCTAAGATTTCAACTCAAAAGATGAAATAATTGATGTGTTAATATCATTACCTTGTGATCTAATTCATATCATATCATAAAATTCAGTTTTTGTGTTCAGTTTTTTCTGTTCTGTCTTAATATAAAGCCTTTTGAGCTTTAGCTGCTGTACAAAATATGGTATGTGAAATAAAGTTCATTATAAATGTAACAATAATGTAGAAATGTGCTCAGCATGGATATCCGAGACATTTATCAAAATATTCTGTTCTTTGTAATTCAACATAATAGAAGTTAATGTGTTTCCTACTAATATGTGACTGTAGAAAAAACAGATTGGCATTTTTACTAAGTGTGTTTCATAAGGAGAGCATGCTGCTCAGCACAAAGCTGTGAGTTAGTAATAATGCAGAGTGGTTTCAGGGAACAAGAACAGATAAGATCATAAAGAGCATTTCTGACAAATGATAGCAGCAGTATTGGTCTGTCTGTATAGCACATGTTAGTCTGAACTAAATTAGTTGTACTTTTCTTTACGTCTTTGAAAAGTGTTTTCTAATGTAATGATAACAGTAATGTAATGGTAACAGCTTGACATTTTGGGGAATACGCTTATTCGCTTTCTTGCCATTGTTATATGGGAAGATTGATACCACTCTTATATCTGTTTGGTAAATAGAAAGCATACAGCTAGGAGCTATTATCATAGTTTAGCATAGCATAGCGTAACTGGAAGCCTGTCAATCTAACGGTGACAACAAGACTGCAGGAAGTTACTGCGCCTGGCCACGAAATAGTCTCGCACATAACTCTCTGATTAACCACAAATTTGAAACCATTTTTAGATTTAGGTTTTTGTATGAATTAAACAAAAAAGATATAATGTGTTGATTAGTGAGCTTTAGAGGCACTGGTAGATATATATATTTTTAACCTTTGGGCTGTTTGCAGTATTTATGCTAAGCTAAGCTAACCAGCCGCTAGCTGTAACTTCATTCAATCTTCTCATCTAATTCTGGGCAACAAAGCATATTTCTCAAATTGTCATACTGTTCCTTTAAATGTTACATTGGCTTTTTTTGTGGTTTTTTTGTATACATTTCCAATATAATGATATAAATCAATATTGAATAAAATGCTCAAATCAATATCATGATACGGATTTCAGCCCTAGTATGTGCATTATGTGTCCTTAGTCTGTGTGTAACTCAGATTTCAAAAAATGATAATATTATTAAGGACAAAATGAGTGTAGTGAATGAGTGTAACCCTCCTTGGATAGTGTAGTCATTTCAAACAGAACGATACTACTGTGAGGTTAGTTGCCAAGACAGAAGTTGAGAGACTCAGTGCAGTTTAAGGGTACCGGTGGGGTGGGAGAGGTCTGTGTGGTGGTACCTTTAGCACCATGTGGGGTTGCCGACACGTCTCGTGCCCAGGATAGGTAAGGGAAATGGGAGGTGGTGGTTGTGGTTGTGGTGGTGGTGGTGGTGGTGGTGGTGGTGTGTGATACTGGGCTGGTTTGTAACGACCACTGAATTGGATCGCACTGACCCAAATTAGAGGAAGTCTACAAGTCCTGACCCTGATAGGCTGTGCAGGGAGGAGGAGAGGGAAGGAGTGGGGGGGGGGGATAGGTGTGGCTGGACAGGGTGGTGGGTAGGTGGAGCACACAACAGTGTGGAATAACGTGACAGGGTGACGGAGTGGAACCATGGTGGAGAAAGTGTGGGAGTGCAGATGCTGGTGATATAAAGAGCTGAAGACATGTCTCAAGAGAACAGATGTAATCCATAACATAATGTTAACATATCAGGAAAAATGGCAATTCCTGTATAACATTTAAAAAAACTAAGCCAAGAAAATCCCACCCTGAGGGCCAGCACTAAATAGCACTGAATAGTGCTGTTCAGTGCATTCCACAAGTCATTTTGTGTTTAAATTTCATGTTTTTAATTAAAAACTGCCTCACCCATTTATACTTCAGGCGTAAGTTACAGTAAAATGGGTGTGTCATTATTTGGAAAAGCTGTCCATTCATTAAAATAATAATTTTGTTCTGCCTGCATTGCATTCTGCACGATCTACTGAAAACGCTACAGTGAAGAAAGTGATATCTGCTGCATCTGAATGATTATTAAAACTTACTGTAAAATTGTTGCTGTTATTTTAGACTGATTTCACTTTTAACACAATGGAAAACTTAAATATTTCTGCAAAATATAATATACAGCATATCTCAACATAATAGTATCTGTGTTAATCCATGGAAGTTTAACAAATATACAACAAAATGGACTCAGAAATGCCGCTACAACACCAACAGCTGTTTTTAAAATAAAGAGATTTCTTCACAGCGATTTTTCACTTTAAGCCATAAATCTGACTTTAAACAACAGGATGAACTATGATTCTGAGCATCCTCTAACTTCTATGTAAACTCTTTGTATTCAGACATGAACCCTCTGTTTTACTCACCAATTGCAGCCTTCACCTTCACAGGCTCAGACTCTTCAGAGAACTGGCTGAGCCCTGCAGCGTTCACGGCCCTCACCCTCAACACGTACGTCTCTTCTGTCATCAGACCGTGGCAGATAAACCTACGAGAAGGGGGCAGAATTTTAACATATGATAGTATTTGGGCCAATATAATCCTCAGTGAATAAAATGAAGGGTAATTCTACCTGGTAGCATTTACAGGTTTGTTGTTGCACGGCTCCCAGACATTGCTGCCCACAAGACTGGCCTCAATGTAATATCCCACCAACTCTTTAGCGTCATGGGACGCTTCCCAAGACACAACGACTGATGTGTCTGTGTTTCTTGTTGGAACAACTTTGCTTGGGGCAGAGGGGATATCTGTGGACCAGAACATTTTACATTTTTTAGGTCATTTACTGTAATATTGCTGCACAGTATGTGTGTGATTGTGTGTGTGTGTGTGTGTGTTTTCTGACCAAGCTTGTCACCAACTGTGGTGGCCTCAGTTGGGTCAGAGGGCTCGCCGACGCCAGCGGAGTTGCAGCAGCGGACACGGAAGTTGTAGGATTTTCCCTCGGCGAGATCAAACAATGCAAAGCGAGGAGATCTGACTGGGATCTCTGTGTTCACCCTCTGCCAGCTGTCTGAGCCAGACACACACTGACAAAAACAAAGAAAAAAAGGGTCAAATAGTCATCCAAACCAAAACGACATGTTACAAATTCAACTGCAGCAAAAGATGTTTTAGGGTGGATTTTTCCTTTAATAGGTAACATGTAAAAATATGATGTGAAGGAGATGAAATTTACCTTTTCCACGTAGTACATGACACCCTCAAGGCCTTTCTCTCCAGGTGGTTTCCAGCTCAGCACCACATAGTTCTTGGTTGCCTCTGTAACCTGCAGCTCACGAGGTCTTCCGGGAACAATGCCCTCTGATGGTGGAAAGATTAAGGATTAAGTACCTTAACACAGCAGCTGAGCAACAGTAAAATGGGCTTCTGGGTTTCTGGGAGTTCCTACCTGCAGGCTCCTCCTCTGTCACAATGATTTGTCCGGTCCAGGGAGCAGAGGTACCTGACAGCAAGGAAATGATGATCAGTGGTATTCTTTTTATTATCTGTAGGTATTAACATTTCTATATTTTGTTCCAATATTCACTATTTCTAATTGATCCATTTTAATGTCAAAAACACCAACCAAACCTATTCAGTAAGAGGAAAAATATGTATGTTAAATAACATTACTAAACAATTAAACAGACTAAATAAAACTGTAAAGAAACAACAATTTCATCACTGTTTTATGGAGCTGTTGTCAACAAATACAGTACCTTAACCCTCATGTTAACCCACTTTTAATACTACTGTTCTACTACTTTACTTCAGTTCATTAAGCTTTTTAAATATGGACAGGAGTCTGGTAAGGTGTTTGTGGCGAGGTATAGGGAAAAGTCAGAAGCTCAGGGTGTGGTACCTCTCATGCGGGCGCGGTCGGCAGGGTCCATGGCAGCCACTGGCTCAGACACGCGGGACGGATGGCTCATGCCGCTCTTGTTGACCGCACGCACACGGAAGATGTAAGAACGACCTTCAACCAAGCCAGTGACGGGGAAACGGGCAAACTTGATTGGAGTGTCATTGCACTGGCACCAGTGGTTGGTTCCAACCTCACATCTGTACACATATGACAATATAGTTAGGTTTTTATTGATTTATTTTAAAATAATTGCCACTGTGGGGCAATAATATGTGTAAGAAGTGCAGCCAAATGGGGCAGAGGCTTGAGTACGGTCTAGACCCGCTCTATGAAATTGAATTGAATTGAATTGAATTGAATTGAAGTAAAGCTGTTTTTTCATACCACTTGATTTTTGACAATCAAGGTGTCCCCAATACCGTATTGTCTTTTCCTTCATCTTTCCTTTTTCCTTTATTCAGTTTATGTTTATGCTCTTTAACAAACAACAAAAACATTTTTCTTGCAGGAAAATCTAGCAAATATCAATTCTTTATGAAGTGGGCATATAGATTAAATCACTTCAGTAAAAAACTTAGGAGAGAAAAGCAAAATGTCACAGACTATAATTATAAATCTGTGATTCTCCTACTCCACTCCACTGGACAGGTTCTATCAAGATGACCTCTGCTGAGATACATATGTCAAATGTTTAGAAGGAGTAACAGGCAGTAACATGATGACTGACCTGTCCACAAAGTAACCCAGGATGGACTCTCCGCCATCCACAGCTGGCTGCTTCCAGCTGACAATAATGTAATCCTTGTTGGCATCCAGACAGCACACGTCCAGAGGGGCACCTGGAGCTCCTTCCACCTCAGCATCAGAATCTAACACATACAGTAAAGAAACCATCAGTTTGGTCAATATACTTACTCTGTTCTGTCTGTCTTACACACAGATAAACCATGTTCCATTGTTTTTTTTCTTCATATTTATTTACCTAAGTTATGCCTAAAACAGTTTGATTCTAGCTGGTTGTTTTAAAGCGAGCTGTGCCCCTTGGTGAACTGTGTAGCTGCAGGGCTCGATGCCAGGAATGTCGCTGGTACCTCAAGTCAAACACAAGCCCGCAGCAATCGGCGGCGTGAGGACAGAATTAGCAGTAGCCCTCCCCAGAGTGAAAGGGGATAAGAGAGGTGACCCTTAAAGAAACATAGCTCAGTCTGTGGATATAGCGAAGGCACCTAGCAAAGGCTCCTCTAAAGTAATGGATATAAACAGGATGTGTCTATATGAAGCCTGTATTTACAACCATAAAGGCAGTATCTCACTTACATTCAAACTTATTAACTAAATTATACCTTTTTTTTTTTTTTTTAAGTTGAATCGGAGAGTTTGTTGGCTCATAAAGATAGCTAGAAAGATCAGGAAGGACACTGGGCAGCCTATTGTTTCTCCTTGAAGCAGATATATCTTCTGTATTCACAGCCAGCCATTCCATAGCTGAGCTCTCTGAGAATAGCCCGGCTTCAGCCCGGCTCATATAGCGTTTTGTTATGGAGACGCTGGCTGTACCTGGCGTCTTCTCTACTGGGCGTCCCGGAGTTGTAGCAGTGGAACAACAGGGTCTATTTTCTCGCATGTTCATACTCAACGTGGTTCATCTGGAGAAGCCGAGGCTGGAAAGGTCAGATTGTCTCTCAAGGTATCAAAGATAAGCTTCACTGACCATTTTTTCCATGGTATTCAAACGGATGCCGGGGAGTTGTCACTCGACAGCGTCTCTATTAGAGATACCCTATTTAAAACCTCTCACTCATATTCAAAAACTTTGACTACTAAACACTTGACTATTAAATGTGGCATTGTCATAAGGTGCCAGAGGACACGCTGCTGTGTCTTTGACCTTTGGCATACTTAACAAAAACAAAGCTGGAGGAATCAGGGCCAAATTTAGCTTGCGCTGACTAGAGTTGCAGCGAAAATGTCTGCAGGTAGTTGTCTTAGATATGTTAACATATATAAGTTGAGTTGAGGATTATTTATGGTGAGTTGCTCCTAATTTATGAAAGCTAAATTATGCAAAAAAGAGAAATAAATAGGAATTAAATATTGTGGTAATAAAATGTAAAAACTGTAACCACACAAATTAGATATTGCAGCACTTTGTAATGACAAGAGAACTTTTGGGGAAGGTGAACCCACCTCTGACAAAGACGTAGGCGGAGTAGGTTTCATATCCAGACTTGGTGGTGACACGCAGGGTGTAGAGCCCCTCGTCCTCTTTGTTCAGGTGTGTGAGCGTCAGTGTGGCTCGGTCTCCACTCCAGTGCATGTGGCTCCATTTAGATTCAGTTAGCAGAACATCTGGAAAAAGAAAGAAGGTAGTAGTGGTAATCATTGATATAATCCTTTTTTATAAAAAGAAAATATGCAACCATAAAATCTTAATTTAGACATAATAATTGCGCAGATTTCATGAAGTACATACTTTTTAGAGCTGAAATAATCCCAAACAATATTATATATATATATGACATCCCCATTGTCTCAGTTAAATATACAGTACGGTGCAGCAGAGACAGACAAAAACAGTTTGGAGAGCCTTTCAATTGAATTAAGTCCAAAAGCAAAAGACCCCACACTGATCTTCCTGTTTGAGACAAGAGACAAACAATCTACTTACGGTCTCTGTACCACTGGACCTCTGGCTGGTAGTGGTGCAGGTGAGGGTAGATGATGACCGTGCATCCAAGACTCATGGTCTCACCCTCTCTTCCAAATGATACGCCGAACGTATCAACAATGTGAGTCTTGAAGGTGATGCCATACTCAGACACTGGGCCGTCTACAGACAAAACATGAGACAGCAGAGTCAGTTTGCAATCGCACAGCAGTTAATTTTGCAAATCCAGACAAGTGGGACGACGACATATCGAGTGGGAAAATGACACACTGGACTGGAAAAAATGGAGACATAGCATGATCACAATCAATACTCATATCCACAGAAAAACCCAGAAAAGAAACATGAACAGTATGCTAGATCAAAACTTTGCAGTCAGACAGAGGAGGTGGATCAGATGTATCACATGTGAAGATGAACAACAGAAACAAACCAAAAGAGTGACACTGAAAGTACTTTACAGTGCTCAAAAAAACAATTCTGACAACTTGATATCATGCACAACAGTGAAGCACAACAGACACATGAAAACCCAGTTGAAGTAAGATAAACAAAACAAGATTCATTGATTTCAACTGCTTAATTAGTTTAAATTTGATGTGAAAGTGTGATTAGGATCTTTATTGTGTTGTTAATCATGTACACATATGAAATATCAACATATAGCCGGGATTATATAATAATCTCTGAAGTAAAATTAAAAAATACTTTGTAAAAATGTGCTACTTGTACTACTTCCAAAGCACTATTAATTATGTTAGACACTATCAAGTGGTAATGTATGTATTCTCATATAACACAAATGCATTTTGAGAACATTTTCATCTCAAAAATGTCTCAGTTGATCATGAAAATCTGGCAGAGTCCTTGTAAGCTTCCTAAACTACATGACAACATACCTTTACAAGGTTGTATACTAATACAACATTGTTTATGCACACAGAGTGCTGGTATTCAACCTAACAATGCTGAAAAATCTAGAGATTTTTCCAGAGTAACCAGGAGAAAAACTGTGAATTCTACATTTCTGAACAGACAAGAGTGATCATGCACGGACACATAGTCAGTGGATACACCAAAACTCTCTCAAACCAGATCTCTGCGACCCTGTTACCTTCAATAACGTCCCCTGCATTGCCGCCGCAGCATCAAGGAAACAAAAAAGTCGTCAGCGCAGTAGCACCCACTGTCTTCCCAGCCCCCACCCCGCCCCAGGTCAATGCACAACACAGCATAGATAATGTTAATGATGTAGAATTAATTTTGACAAATAAATACATACATGATGATAAAATTAAAGCTGCATCAATCAGTATTTTTATTTTGCCACTGAATCAAATGACTGCATGTAATGTAAGTGACAAACCCACTGAGAATTATTTTTACATTAAAACTCTGCAGCTCTATTCTTTTAAGCATCTTTTAGCTAATTGTTTTAAACTTTATGGTGCATGTAATGTTATTGGTTCAGTCTCAACACCAAATTTCCAGCAGAAGCAGATACAGTAGCTGTCTCAAGCAAACAAGCTCAGCTAACCCCATTATGGTACAGTACCTAGCCAGCAGACAAAGTTAGCGGTTAGCTGTTTAGCGACAAAGTAAGCGGTTTGGTGGAGACCAAATCATGGTAAAAAAAAAGAAGAAATGTTGAACATTCAGAGGATGACCAGAAAAAAAACTAAATTAAACAATGCTCTGTGTCCGCTGGATACACAAGCAACTGTTTGCTAACAAGTTAGCCATAACAATTTTAACACGAGTAGGGTGTTTGTCAGCCATCTAATTAATGCAGCTTTAAATACACAATGCAGGATATAATGAAAAATAAATGCAAGCATATAATAAATTCACACTTACGTCGAGGGGCTGGCAGGGAATCATCAATTTCCCCTTTGAACCCTGTGAAGAATAGCAGCATTTGCTATAAATACATATTAATAAAGCATAAAATATTATATATAATAGAATAATGACAAACTATATATGCAGCATTATACTGACAAAATATAAAAATCAAATGAGACATTATATACAACTTTACAGGAGCATTTCACACAAACATAGACAGAGACAGTGACGTTATGCCATAAAATAGTCTGTAATATCTGTATCTATCTCTGAAACCTTTAAAGGCATTTGGACACTTGACACACTGGTGAGCTGAAGAAGATAATCTCAACATAACAGGCTTTGTTTTGTGACTTTAAATGAACATGTGGTCATGAGAAAACAGTTGGGAGAGCTTGTGGGGGATTTGTGTGTGAGCACTGGGTTGTGGTGTGGCGTCGAGACTTGGTGAAACCTACTCTTCACGACGACGGAGGCAAATGCAGACAGCTCTCCCTTGGAGTTCATAGCAGAGACGCGATACTGCGCCGTGTCATCGAAATCACATCTGAAAAAGGAGAACGTCAGATGATCAATGTCCATGATACGCACATTCTATCTCTTCAGGATTCACATGTACAGTGCCCTTCCCCCACCTCAACCTCAGCCCTCTCAACCATGTAAATAATACCAACTATGTGAGCCTCAACTGTAAAGCGTTCCTTAACTCCTGGCCAGGAATACTCTGGCAATAAATAGACTCCACTGGTGATGTCATTTGAACCAAGTACTGTGGGCCTCTGTACATGAAAGCATCTGTTGTGAGAAATGCATTATGGAAACCAACAGTTAACAGGCGTATTGTACTGTAATGTGAACAAAATTCAAGATAGCAGTGTTTGTTATCTCTTGCTTGTTGAAATAGTCAAAAATGGCTTGTTGAAAGGGTGCAATTTTACCTTTTTTGTTCACCGGCCAAGTGGATATATAGGTTACCATTGTCTTTTTGGCTGGTGAGTGAAACAAATCTACCAGCCACTTGCATATTTTACCAGCATTTGGCTGGTGGCTGGTGCTAATTTTGTACCCTAGTTCAAATGTGATCTAGACTATCTGTAGACATGCTCTTAGTTATGTGCAGCAGCCTGGGAAATGATTTTGGTCTTTGTCCAGCTCAGAGGCCTCTAGTGTCAGTCTGTTTGAGCAGGTCAGGCAAGGACCGAGGCAAATTTCAACAAATCACACATAAAGACAACAGTTTTGGTTCAACAAACATATGTTCTCTACTTGGTTGCAATCATGGCTAAAAGCTGATGCTAATGTGGGTAGATGCTGTCTCTTTTTTTCCTATGTTAGTATCTCAATACCTAATTCATTTTGATTTTCAGAATTATTGTCCCATGAAGGACTAAGGCATAAAGATATGGTCACATTGTTTCTATTGAAGCCTGGAGGACAGACAGATTCAAGCATGCGTTTCCTGTTGTGGTGCCAGCTCCAGCTGGATTTGGCAGATTTGCAGGTCAGAGTTCACCTTTTTTTCAGCTTTGACTTTTGGATGTGCTAAGCTGAAAGAAACACTGCTGTAGTGTGTTTGGAAATGGTCAAGTTTTTATTCTAGTGTATTATATCACCATTTCAGTACATTATCACACTACCAGACTACAAACAGTGGCATAGATCTCGTACACTGTTTATAGTTTATGATCAGTATTTCTTCATTTCCAACATCAGCGCCTTTTTTTAGGGCTGAGTGTGGGAACATTACTGTTGAACAGAAATGTAATGTGACAGTACCTTAAATAGAAGTATGTTCTGGGGTGTATTTGCTTAACTGACAGTTGTCTCAACCTATCAGAGCTAGCTGTGGTGGGTGCTGCATGCTCATCCCACCTCATCTCCTCCCAGGCTTCCTTCTTTCTCCAAAATTTAGATTTTTTGGCTCCAATTACTGTCAAAGATAAATATAACCTTCAAATTGTCCCTACAGAAACTTATGGGAGGCATCATGGACACTACATTGCCCATGCTTTTCTTATTTTCTTGAGGTAAATAATCGTATTGCCTGAGTTCAACTCAAGTGACAGTGCCTGAGAACTGCAATTTTTCAGGTTAAAGCTGGTTGGAAAGGAAAGGACTGACAGAGAAGTAACAAGTTAAAGAAGTCTATGCAAGCTAAATTGTGTGCAAATGGTTCTACAGTTCTATTGAAAGACAATGAAGAAGTGATATTATATTGATGTTAAACTATGGCACAAGATGGCAGTGGTTTTTTGAGAATACTTTATTTTGAGTACTGTGAATAGGAGAAGCTACACCTACCTGTTAATCTCCAGTGAGTGCACGTTGTAACTGCTCTGAAGTTTAAACTTGCCAGGGTGGGCAAGTGGGTCAATTGTCACATTGTTTTTGTACCTTGTGGTGGGAGGCAGAGAACATGAAAGAAGAACGACAAAAGGAAGCAGAAAGAACTTTGACAAGGATGAAACAGAATCACGAGGGGAGAAATAAAGCCATGGAAGCTTGATGGAGCTCAAAGGAAACAGCACGATGTTGAGAGGACAGAAAGGACAGACATGAGTTTATGTTATGGGCAATGTGTGTCTGCAACCTACCAGACGACCCGTGGGTCAGGCCAGCCGCTGACAGTGCAATGCAGCCGCACACACTGATTCTCCCACACGGTGTGGGAGCGAGGTTTAATCACAAAGTTCGGGGCGTGCATTAGGCTGTCTTCGTTCATACGCTTGAAGTGTTCCCCGTGTTCATGGATCTAGAGACGGAACAGTAATTTAGCAGGGACACTCGTACTATAGCCAACCGTAAACTGTTTAACCCTTGACAAATAAATGCAAAACATTCCCCATAAATCCACAATACATGCTTGAGGCAAAAACAGATCTTTAACATACACAAGTTGAGCAATATCCCTAAATACTCTTTTATTTGTTTCACACATGCAAGCTGTATGCACCTCTCGATGTAACACGTGTTATCAGTGTGAGTGTGTGTTGTTTATCATGTCCTATGAATAGCAAGGAGCGTTAAGGTCCCTTCTAGTTGTGCATTGAGCCACTCAACACATAATATGACAACACCAATGGGACTCTGTGTCTCAAGAAACACGATCTCCTGAGGAATTTATCACCCAGTAGTATGGCTATCTGGCAGAGTGAAGACAGATAAATACAGTGGGGGGGGGGGGTCACTTGTGGCTCTTATAATGCTCAATGAATGGTCGGGTACTACTTCACATAATCACCCAGGGACATAAATAACTCCCTTGTGTAAGGGGTTAGTAATAACAACCACTTAGCCACAACCACTTGGCATTCGTAAGCACTGCTCCAATTGATAACGCTCGGTTACACCAGAATGCATATAACATATTTGTGTTCTGTAGCCTAACATTAAGTTTAAAAGACGGAGGTTTTTCACTGTGATGTCACGAGTCATAAAAAGCTATCTATAATGTCATGAGGGAGAATAAATGGTCTACTGTGATGTCACGAGTCCAAAAAGTCTGTTTGTGATATCGAAGGAGAAGGTCAACAAGAATGGAAAAAAACAACGATCTATGATGTCATCAAGCAGAGCGGTCCCCTGTGATGTAACTATAAGAAATGTCATTCATGATGATGCCTACTGTGATGCCACAAGCACCAATATGTGATGTCATGAATGGTATACAAACAGGAAAAGCCGATCTGTGATGCCATGTGATGGTTTTTCTGTGGTGTCACAAGTGGCGAAAGTCAATATGTGACGTCATGAAGGACAATGTCTACTGTGATGTCACTAGTCAGAAAAACCTGATGTTATGAAGAAGCTCTATAGTGATGTTATGCCAATCTGTGACGTTGTGAAGCACACATCAGAGCAAACACCAGTGTCTAAACTAGACACTTGTAGTATCACTAATCAGCAGACAACAGTCATTGATATTTAGTGATGCAGAAATAATAATTATCCACATAGTTATAAAAGACTGTGCCTTCCTGTATGATCTTAAAGTAGCTAGCATTGCCCCACTGACCCTTTTGTTCAGAGAGATGCGTTCAGCCGACTCGCGCATGGTCTCCTTCCTGGAGGTCTGTTCTGACCTCTCCATCTCCAGACCACTGGTGAACAGATCCCTGCGGGCCATGTATGCAGCAGTGTCCCTCACCCTTTTCTCCTCTGTATCCGAAAATCCTGTAGCAAACTCTTGACTAGGAGTCAGCGGAGCGGAGCCAGGGATGGAATTGGGGAGTAAGGCAAAGCATTAAAACTGAAATAACTTCAAGATGAAGCAAAACATTCTTGGAGTTCTATATTTATGCGGTAAGATTTTATTACCTGCCTCTGAAGATAGGCACTACATAGCCGATGATTTGGTTCTCTTTATCCAAAGCCAAGTAAGTTGGCTTGGCTCTCTTGGTTACAGGGCTCAGTCTGCTCTCGTCCAGCCCAGAGTGTGAAGACAGTTTAAGTCTGAGACATACAGAATACCATCAGCCTGGCACCCAGCCAGACAGTGCAACTAATAACATAACATCATGATATGGGGATAAAGCTGAGGTCAGGGGGAGATGAGCTGTAGATTAGGGTTCAATGGGAAAGTAGTGCAGCGGTTTAGTTTTGTCGTAAACATTTTTGCAACCCTACAAGAATTCTGTTGATGAAGATGATATGAATACCACTGGAAATAATAACTATTCACTCATTAAAAGTCCCAAACAACACTTTTGCTGCAATGCAATATGATGGTAACACCGGTAGCACACACCAGAGTCACAAATATGAGAGTACACCCAAAATTATAGCCCAAACAACTCACATACGCCTTACAAATCCTAATTCACCACATACAACAATCCTAAATCATACTATATCTACCTCTTCTACGGACTTTCTTTAGAGAAAAGAAAGAAAGAGATCTCCCTCCAGGATGTCAATTGTAGCTTTTAGGCCAGACGCCACACGGTTTGTTTGTGACAACGCTATCTGCAGCACTGAAGGGTTGGGGCTGGGGGTTCACGGTATGAGATAACAAGGACCAGATAAGGAGGCAGGGGCAAGAGAGGTGACAGGGCAGCTGACCTCATTTTTCCTCTATCTATATGGGCCAATGTCCTTTGTCTCTGACCATTAATATCCTCTTGACTTTGCAGGATCGGGGGTTGAAAAAACTTGTATTAAGATGATTTATAATATGAGAGACTTCCAGTAAAGGTTATGATACATAAAACATAAATGCAGCCGCATCTTTGCAGTAACGGCATTATTGTAACCACCCTGACTGTTAAATCATCATCACAATCATCCTCTCCTTGCCTCAGCACAGATCCAGTGGCTAGTGGGCTGCCGAGCAAAGCACCAGCCAGAGAGTGTAAAGGCACAGATCAGATAGTGTTAGTAAAACTTAAGCCCCATGACCTGTTCACACTCACCGGACCGGTGTATTTAAAGATTCGACAGGCACTGTAAAAGATAGGATCACAGGAAAGTGGGTGTTTTGTTATTCCTGGGATATAAAAGCTCATTAGAGTCCCTTCTGTAAATATCAGAGAACCTAAATTGATGACAAACCATGTAGAAAGCTACCAGACTGTCCAATCATCCATGTCGTCACAGAGTTTGAGAAATCAGCTATACAACCATATTAATTGACACCATTTTTATGCATGAAACTATGGCTCCCTGTGTACTTTGTAACTTAAAACTCTCTTAATCAAATTTGATCCATGTGTAGTATCTATTAGAAACACTAGACAGCTGACCAATGCCTTCAATAAATCTGGGCAACATAACTGACCACTAATAAACAACTTTCCTCAAGTCTATTGGAAATAATGAGAAGCAATCAAGTTTCCACAATGCAATAATCAATGCACATTAAATCCATAACACAGGGGTTCAGTTTTCAAGTCGATGAGACAGAAAAACTTCACTGTCACTTCTCACTTTCCCTCCAACGTGGTATGCACAGGTCAATATTCTATTTCAGTCTATGTGCCATAACTCTGCCATTACATAACAGCAGCTTATCCAACAAATGAAAGGAGCAAAAAACAAAAGAATGTTCAATATTAACACTTGAATTATTTAGGGATAGTTGTGTTAAAGTTAGGAGTTTGTATATATGCATGCAGGGCATTCTTTAGCCTACATGCACGCAGCTCATTGAAACAACATGCAGGACTTAAAGCTGTTTTCAACCAGTATAAAGAGCGATAATCCTCAGGTGTGTGTGAGGGTTGATGAAAGTAAAAGACAACTTGGCGGGGAGAGGATGGTTACTTGGTGAGGACTGTCAATAAGGCAGCAGAGCAGGAAAAGTGATCCCAAAGCTGCGATAGGGAAGTGATCCAACAAGGGAAATGGAGGTGAACTTGATCAGTTGGGGTTGGGTGGGGGGTAGGAGATGGTGTTAAGGGGACAGCAGGGCTTTCCTGTGACAGAGAGGTGGATTCATAAAGGTATGCTCCTCCATCCTCCTCCCCCTTACCCCCTGCTCCTGCTGGTGGCAGAGGCGCTCCTGCTGGTGGCGGAGGCGCTTCTGCTAGCAGAGTATCTGCTGCTGCTGGACTGGTACTGGCTCAAAGTGGCCTCTGTCTCCTTGCTACGGTAGCCACGGTCATAGTGGAGATGGTGCTTCTGGTAGAACGGTATAGATCCAGACATGCTGCAGGCCGCTCCCGGTACCAAGTCTTAGTTTCCAAGTTTCTTCCTGCCTATGTGTTTGTCTGTCTGGTAAGTTAGTGTTCAAGAGCAGGTAGATTGACTGTTATCATGATACACTGTAGGTTCATAATGCCTTTCATTGAATAAAAGTTTTTAAAACTCATTTAAGAATCAATAATCTACTGCATTGGCAAGCTGGCCATGCTTTCATTTACTTCAACATGTTCTTTGAACTTGAACATGGATAGTTAATCTAGTTATCAAGATGGAAAAAAATCAACTGTGCTCATAAGAAAATTATATTGTAGAGAAATCTTGTAATCCAAATGATGCCAGTCTAAGTATATTAAAAATATTATAGCCAAAAACTGCATCATATTTCCTTGATTGAAGAAGAAAACAACTTTTTACCATCATGAAACCTGCAACATCAGCTGGCAAGACATGACATAATATTCAGGCAATCAGGCACTTTCTCAGCATGCTTAGACAACAACCTGACATCTCTCACATCGTATCCCTGCAGAAAAGCTAGCTACTTACCCCCAACAAAAAGCCTCAGACTCCAAGCTTTAAAGGAAAAGATGGTGCAACTCCACACTTAAAGCTTGATATCCCAGCAAAACCTACAGGTAGGTGCTTACAGGGCTGCGGTCTACACAACAAAAATAATATTGGCCCTCGCCAGAGTGTCCAAGCAGCAGTCACAGCCTTGTATGGTGAGGGTGGAGATAAATATAGCTGAGAGCAGAGTGTTGGGGGTGGAAGTCAACTCCCAGTAGTGCAACACATTTATGGATGCAGGTCTTTGCCAATGAGCATTGATGACTGATATGCAGGTAAACAGGTAAAAAGTCTTTTAACTGTTTGAGTTTTGTTTTTAATTTCATGTCACTATTTTATCTGTTAATGCGCCTTATCAGCTTTTTTAAATCCAATTTATTAATGTATGAAATATTTAAAATGTACGGTATTTATGAATGAATGAACATATATTTTTCAGTATTTGTTTTTTCATACTGCTTCATTCGTGTATACATTTATTCATACGTTTGCCTGTTTATTTGCATTTCTGTTACAGCCTACTCACAGTTGACTAGTTATGAAAATGACAAAGCTGACTGTACATACTTTAAATCAATGTCAGAGTACAAAAGCACCTCATAGTTCAACTTTTCCCCAAATATGTCAAGTGGTGGTTTTACAATCTTATATTTAATTCAATATAATAAAGTTCTTTCAACTAAATGTGAAGATCTTGTTGGCCTACACAGTACAGTATGCCATCACTTGTTAACCTCCAGCTGCTTTTATCTTGACTTTTTACCACAGCAGTCTCAGCTGTGACTGTTGCTAACTTTAGCTATGCTATTGTTACTTACTTCACGTGAAACAAATGCCAGTTACTGTTTTCACTCTCTCTTTCTGCCTCTCTCGGTCTCACTCTCATTCGTGGAAGTCAGGGCCGGCCCTACCGCGTTCAGTGCCCTAGGCGAGCTTCACTCCAGGCTCACTCATCTGTCTCAGCAGCAGCTGGTGTGTGCAGCTCCAAAGGCTGGGCAGAGGAGGCTGTATCTGGTGCTTCTGCAGGGAATACAATACACATATTACACTTATTCTCACCTCATGTCCACACAAGCTTCACACATGAACACAGGTCATAATATAATCTTTTATAAGGAATTTACTTGAATCGACTGATTTAGACAATGTGGAGTGTGTAGACAATTACAGCTGTACAGTGAGGTGGCAATTAAACAAGATGACAATTAAAGTTGTGCATATGCTTGTATTCGTGTATTCACACATCTGAGAAAAGTGACAAGTTGTAATCAGTTGTCAGTGCTGTGCTCTCATCATCAGAGGATGTAGCCAACTGTTGAGATGTTTATTAAGTGTTTCTATAGATATACAGAGGAAATAGCAACAAGTTCATTGATTAGATTGTATATAGCATTATATGTAGTATTTACATTAGATTATTTACCATCTGGAATGTCAAAATTGACATGTTGCACTCACTCACCAGTTGTGACAGATGGTGATTGTAGATAGTTTAAAAGTGCATCTGAAATTATATAAGACAATGTTATTAGCTAATATAGCTAGCTAACTTAGCTTACGTCAATGATAGATGCTGAGCTCATGCTAGCTAGCTAACCTAGCAGGCAAACGTTAGCTAGCGCATTCCAATGTAGTTTAGCTAGTGATAGCAGCTAACGAGATATTATGACAAATAAAGATAAATTTACTTAAGTTACTATGAATAGAAAGGACATTCCTGTTTAAATAAAGCTTGTTACAGGCTATTTGGCAGCATGTTTCATTTGGCTGCCACTGATGTTTGGACATTGTTCTGGAAATTGACAGCACACAAACACCTGATAAGTTTCCATGGCAGAAATATCATTTCGCTGAACACTTCTGAGGCTGTTGTTTTGAACATTCGTCCTTTTGGCCCTCATCCATCACTGTATCCCACCTGACACAGCAGTCAGCATGACAACATACCTAAAATGTTACGGCAGTGACCATTAAACACTGCGGGGAACTAATACAAGATGAAGCAAGGTCAACATGCTGTCTAATGAATACGGGATAAAATTTACAATAGGAACATATCACAAGCCACTAAATCATTTACCAACATGACTGCTTTGAACTGTTACGATTAACTGAAAAGCAAGAAATTGACACCAATTGTCAGAAAAGCAGCAATGATATTGTGTTCGGTTGACTCCAAAACCTTTATTTCTGTGGCCTTATTCAAGTGCACTTTAACTGTATTTTTACTAAAAAGAACAGTTTGACATTTTGAGACATATGCTTTTTTGCTGAGAGTTAGATTAGAAGATGGATACCACTCTCATGTCTGTATGAAGCTACATTGGCTTAGCAATTAGCATGAAGGTTGGACACAGGAGGGGGAACTAGCTAACCTGGCTGTGTTAATGCAACAAAATCTGCCTTGGAGCACCACTAATGCTCACTAGTCAACACAATATATCTTGCTTGTTTAATACGTCCAAAAAAGTGACACTTCATGTGTAAAAATGACTCATTGTGGTTTTATGAGAGGGTTACAGGAACTTTTTCTTGGCCACATACACGCAGTGAGTTTCTGGAGTCACTGGTGTCATTTGGTGGCACATAACCACCAAAAAACCATAAGATAATATTTTTTATGCCTTTATTTTTGGTGTGGATTAAACAAACAAGTTAAAATGTGTTAATTGGTGAACTTTAATGGCACTGGTATATGGATTTTGTATGCATTTAGATGGAGCCAGGCTAGCTGTTTCCCCCTGTCTCCAGTCTTTGTGCTATGCTAAGCTAACTGGCTGTTGGCGGTAGCTTCATTTTCATCATACAGACATGAGAGTGATATCAATCCTCTCATCTTACTTGTAGCAATAAAGCGAATCAGCATATTTCAGTCAACCACTGGCAAGGAAAATGTCTTCTTATGTTATTGATTGATTTAATTTGAGCACAACTGGGCATTAAACCCCTTTATCTACTGTAAAAAGATGGTTTCTAAATGTTTTTATCTCTCTGAGAGGTCATCCAAGTGACACAATGTTCACTGAGCATACTGTGTAACAATAATATTCATATGACACTATGTTTATATCACAAAGTCCATCATTACCCTGTCAGACACTTAAAGTGCAGTAACCTACAGGATTAGTGAATATGACTGAAAGTCAAAGAATAGCCTACAGTTTCTCTGTAGCTTTTATCGCACACATCCTGGGCTTTACTCTAATCTGATCATAAACCCCAATTACCAAACAGCTGTCACTCATAGCTCATATAGATGAGTCTTTTCCTTGAAACTTTCCAGTTCATTATGAAAACTCAACTGCGTATCTAAAGGAACGTGATAGCAGACGACTTTATCCCATTGTACCCCATGGTATTCAAGAGTATCATATACCTCATAAATCTATTTTAGCAGTAGTGCTTTACCATGGTCAGCAGTGAATTTTGCATTTAAGGTTATAACTGGAATAGTTGGACATATACTCAGCACATCTGTATAATCTAATGCAATAAAACACAATCACACTGCAGTTGTGACACAGTTATGTTCAGTTTTGTTGAAACTTTGTGGTAGTTTGAAGGCCTTATACTGGTGATGTACTGGACTACGTTTGAAAGGTTTCTAATATTCTTTCCATCCTGTTTACATACACTACTGGTTGGGTTGTCTCCAGTTTGTGTCTGCATTTATGGCTGTAATGAACAGTGTTCATCTCAATGAGTTCAGCTGTCCAGGAAATTCCAGCTATATGCTGGTCTCATGGGATGCATTAGGACTATTTTTATATCCTGTTTTGTTTCACTTCCACATACTGATGCTCGATGAACATTCAAGTTAACAGTTGAACAAATTTACTGAGCTCACACAAGACAAACCAACAATTACCTCAAGAATTAGTCTTGTACAATATCACAAGGCAAATGAAATGTTTCCAATGACACTAGCACACTCTAGTGGTTAAAATGACACTAGAATACACAATAAAACTAGTTTTAAAGGCACACCTACACAGGTGTTTTCAGTTATTCTGGTTAATTAAACTTCAGACTTACAGGTGTTGCCCCAGTTTCATTTGTACAACAATAGAGGGAGGGAGCTGTCAATCAAGCACAGTTCTTACATGCAAATGGAGCCTTGAGAAAGGGGTCTAACCAGACAAATAAGGGAAAAAAACAGAGTAGGTTGGCCTTGGATGATGAGGACCTTTACGTAATTCAGAATTGATTTCAGCAGGACCTTATATGAGTAAAGGCAAAGATGACAAAATCCTGAGTAAATTTGCTTGAGCATGAAAGGTTTAAATTTAAATACATCAGGCTCAGACCTGATATCATTCTGTTACTTGTTTGCAAATGCTCCCAGTTTACCGAATGATTCATTTCCTTTGTATTAAATCCTGTGTTTCATCAATCACACAGTTTTATCTCTCTAAATTAAACATTAAACCACTGTTGATTCACCCTCTGTGGCCTCATATACATATAGTTTACCCACACGAACAGGCTCTCGCTTGAAATGAGAGTCGAATAACAAAACAAGGCGGCCTGAAAAAAGAAAGGAATGACATCTCACTCTTTTTATAGTACCTGACAATAAGTAAACAGTTTTAACTTACGAGGTTCTGAGAAACAACTAATCTTTATCTATTATTACTACTTCATCAACATCCTATCACCAGCTGTATTAACTGTGCCTCCCATTAAAAACAAACACTGTACAGTTTGTGTCTCCTCATTTGATGATGATTTGATGATTTTTACTTTGGACAATGTAGACTGGTGGCCTGTTTTGATTAGATACAGTATAGTTTTACTATAAATGACATTGATGCCCATTTCATTTCGTTATCTACTTTGAAAGTGATATGACTCCCGGAAAAAGACAAAGGTTACTCGTTTTAACCTGTGACTCATCAGTTCCACATCTTGCTTTGAATCCCTGCAGCTGTAATCCCCCCTTTACAGCACTGACTGTGTGTACCAACTGTTGTCTGACCCATGCTGGTCTGTCAGTATCTATAATTATCCATCCTACTAACATTTTTCAACTTATTGTTTTTGTTATACTGTATAGCCGTCTTCTCCTTTTTATCCCTTTCCCTTTTTTTAACCAGGTAAAAGTCTCATTGAGATTAAAGGATATGTTCACAGTTTTTTTTAAGTCTGTCTTAAAACAACAGTTAGGTATCCTTATGAACATTGAAAGAGGTTATCCTTGCTGTAATCATTCCTCCTGTTCATACTGACCATTAGAGGATCACAGTATTTTTAGCATCAAATTCCCTCTTTGTGTTTCGTCGGACAGTGTTTCCCTGTTAAGCTGCGGTGGAAGTACAGTAACAAAAAGAGGGACTTTGGCACTAAAAAGACTGTAATGTTGAAAGATATCTACTTGATTTGACTGATTTTGGTGTCTGAAGCCTCACATTAGCTTCAGATAAACTTTTAATTACATCACTTACATTGTAAGTGTATTATGAAGGGATCTTCTAATGGCCAGTATGAACAGGAGGAATGATTATGGCAAGAAAACCTTATTTCAATGTTCATTTGGGCACTGGACTATTGTTTAAGTACTGAACCCATCCCTTACTTTTTTTTTTCAAGAGAGACCTGTCAAAGAAGTTGAAAATTTAAACCATTGTGACAAGAATAAAAGCAATACAAACAACATAAAAAGGTTAAGACAACTGTCACATACTGCAAAAAAACATAATATGAAATTAAGATGCGTATATAGGTATTTGAGTAATCCCTTACAAATAGTCAATATGTATCTCCTTAGCATCATTTATCACACAAGGGAAAAGAAATGCTCAATAACAATTTCCTTATATGTTTGCCATATTGATTATGACACCCATGTATTCCCATAGGGATCATTTAAACTTTACTTTGTCTTTATTGCACAATGCAAAAGATGAGCGTATCCTTTCTTCCCTTAAATGGACATATCCAGGAATGTTCAACGCAGGCAAGGGAGTGTGAGTGAAATTAGGTTTACTCCTTCGGGGGTGTAAGAGCACAGTATTAATTTTATTACCAAGAATAATAAAACATTGGGCGTCTATTTTGGGCGTATAATAGTAAAGTAAAATATAAGTGTTACGTAATTAGGTCGAAATTAACATATGAGTTGTTTTCTAACGAGTAATAATGATTTCCCGCTTGACAACGCCCCCCTCCCTGACAGTTGGTTTGTTCCGGTTGTTCTGCACGGAACCAACATTATCATCAGGAAGTGAAGGGCGGTGGTTGAGAAAAGAGCAGCGACGGGCTAGCTGATAAGTTTCGGGTTGTCGTCAGGTAAGACTGTGTTTTTGATCTATTTGTATGTATATTAATGGTCTACTTCAGCATTTATAATAACACCACACCGCCACTACCAACATTTAAAGCGTTTAACATGCCAGCGAGCCATTTTTGTTTCTTTTATTGCATCGAAACACGGCTAACTGTTAGCCGTGACGCTAACGTAATGTTGACGATAAATTTGTCAAACTTGTGGGCAATTTTAACGTGTAATTCTCAGCTATGCAAAATATAAATGTGACCTGTGAAGCTGGGTAATTTCAGTAGCTGCTCGGTGTTTCAATTGAAGTAAGTTAATTTAACAGCTGTGTGAACACAATTAAGTAACCGTTAATGTGGCCCAAAACCAGGCCGCAACCATTGAAATACTGTGCGTAGTTTATATTAAGTGTTACCTGCAAGGTAAAAAAAAACAGACCTTTAAAATACACTAATATGAGGAAAATCCACTTTGTAATAAGTCAATTCAGTTGCAAAGTGTGCAACACTTGGCAAAACAAATGTAACGATAGCGAAAATAAATATTTGAATCACATTTTGACATTTATGATGACGATCTTTACTTTCAAATTAAAATATTTGCCTATGTGGAAAAACAATTTTCTACCTGAAATTTTTATTTAAGAATAGTGCGCCTTGTATAATTGAAATTGAGCTTTTAAAATAACCAGTGAGCCAAAAAGTTTAAAGATCCCCTCCAGTCATGTATTAAGACATATAAAATACTTCAATCAATAGTTTTCCCACATAAAAAAGTATAATTATCTTGTTAAAATCCTCAAAATGGTATCTACTCCTTCTCCCTCATTAAAAATTCCAGAGTCTATGAATATCCAAATGTACTTTATTTCATAAGTTTTCCTGCTGAAAACAAGATGTCTCCTACTTCACTATATAGTCCATCCTCAGGATCGGCTTCCAAACTATTTGTGATGTCACAAATCCTGCTTGTAGGCCCAGCCCTAAAAAAATGCATTTTTCAATGAGCACAGAAATAACTTCCACTTTAAATAGATGAAGATGAAAACAGCCTTCTAGTGTCAAACTTTACATCATTCTGCACAGTGAAGCTCTAACGTCCAACTGTAGGAACAAGAAGGAAAAAAACGAACTGGTTCCCAAAGCCAAAGATGACGTCCTCAAATGTTTTGTCCTGAGCAACAGTTCATAACCTAAAGATACTTAGTTCATCACAAAGAGGACTAAAGAAGCCAGAATATATTCACATCTGAGAAGGTGGAATCAGAGAATTTGGAAATGTTCTTCTTAAAAAATGCAGCCCTATATCATAAATGAACTTAAATGGAGCCCTTTATAATAACCAGTGGCCCAGATGATATCTAACCATATCACCATATTGAACAATGTCTCTATATACAGTATGTCCGAGCTCTAGTTAGTAGTCACTGTCCAATTTCCATAACCAGCAAGCAGCAAAAGCACTAAGTGTCAGTCAAGCCAAAGGTGTGAATGTGGGACAGCATTTAAGTACATTTAAAACATTTCCTGAAAAGGGAATCTATCCTCACATCAGTAATTTTCCTGCTGTCAGTGAGAGCAGTGAGCTGATCAACCTAGAAAGATGAGGAACATTTCCATTTATAGCTCAGAAAGGGACACCACACTGGGGATTCACTGCCAGAGAATTAAACTGCCCTGCAACTGAGTTACGGACACGAATGATGAAATCTTATTTTGAGTTTCAGCATCAGCCGCTTTACCTCTGATAAGACTGTTTCCTCTTTTTTCTCTGTATTTTTCCTGCTATTGAAGGATGTTCTACACTGATAAGAAACCTTATAGTGTTGTACATCTTTGTATTTTCACTATTTAAGGAAGAACTGTCTTAATGTTACACATAAAAGCATCTGACAATGTTTGTCTTCTTTAAGGAGTAAGTCCCTGGCTGCAGGATGTATAATCTAACTGTTTTGTTTTACTTCCACAGAAACAAAACACAGTCAAGATGTCAAGCAAAAGAGCAAAGGGAAAGACCACAAAGAAGCGCCCTCAGCGCGCCACCTCCAATGTCTTCGCCATGTTTGACCAGTCTCAGATTCAGGAGTTCAAGGAGGCTTTCAACATGATCGACCAGAACCGTGATGGCTTCGTTGACAAAGAGGACCTCCACGACATGCTCGCCTCCCTGGGTGAGTAGGAGCATTTTTTTTGTTTAGGACGAACTCAGATATTTTCTCATATATGAAGGCATAGAGTGCTAAAATGTCACACTAGATAATCAAATGACAGAGGCAGTTAAAGTGAGCATCTTCTTTTCTTTGTAGGTGCAGTTTGTTGGTCTGGGTGTGCACTTTTCATCTGTTAATGTCACTGTAGTCGTAATTCTTCTGTACTTGTTATGTAGCAGGTTTTTAATGTTCATTGTGTGTCTTTTTAGGAAAAAACCCAACTGATGAATACCTGGAGGCCATGATGATGGAAGCTCCTGGACCCATTAACTTCACCATGTTCCTCACCATGTTTGGAGAGAAGCTCAATGGCACAGACCCCGAAGATGTGATCAGAAATGCATTTGCTTGCTTTGATGAAGAGGGGACAGGTAAGAAGCACTTGAGCTTGTGATTTCTTTACTTTCGAGCAGCACAAAAGTCCTCCTCCCAACTGTGAAGGTTTGTTGCTTAAGTGGTATATCCTGATACCAGATGATTGGAAAAGAAAGTGTTACAGAAACCACAAAATACTCAGAGACAATAATTGTATCATGGCAGGCAAAATAAACTTCTGCAAGAGATGATTTTAATGTTGATTCAGTGTCTTTTTGTCTCATTTTGACTCTGTTCCTTGCAGGTTTCATCCAGGAAGATTACCTCAGAGAACTGCTCACAACAATGGGTGACCGGTTTACAGACGAGGAGGTGGACGAGCTTTTCAGGGAGGCCCCCATCGACAAGAAGAGTAACTTCAACTATGTGGAGTTCACACGCATCCTAAAGCACGGTGCCAAGGATAAGGACGATTAAAGAGCCATACCAGCGTATTCCTTTTCCCCCTTCTCTCCCTCTTTTGTCAGCTAGATCACCGTGCTGCATGTCTCAACTCTACAGTATAAAACCCTGTTGTCAAGCAAACCAAAGCAATAACTATCCACTGTATTTGATGTGAACTTCCAGTTTTGCCAGACTTAAACATCTCTAATGGGAAGAAAAATTTTATAAGCGGTTGTCTAATGTTTTTTTCTGTCATGTAAAGATGTGAAGTGGCAGCATATTGGAAGCTCTTAAGGGATACGTCTTTGCAATTATCATCATGATCGGGTTCAGCTGAATTTTTACATTTTATAATATAAACTTTTTAAATAAAGCCCTCTATCAAGTTGTAGTTTGCTGACTGTTTCCCTTGCATAAATGACAACTGAAATAAGTGTTGCATTATTTTGTCTTTATTTTTCCAGTGGTTTAACTGTGCACCAGTTTTCATTCCTCGAGTTCTTTGCAAGTCTCGACAAGTCCTCTCTCCCTAATTCATTCAGCATGTGCTGACGAGCTCTCGCTGGAGGTTTTTTTTTTCCTTCTGTTTTCAGGTCTAAAAAGGTCAAATACACAGAGTTGAAAGGAATATTTCTGTGCAAGAGTTTAACCTCATAATAGAGAAAGAGGAAACTGCTCATAGTGATGCATTTCTGCCCATAAAGGGAGTGTTCTTATGTAATACGGGTCCTTATCTAACAGGCATGTCAGGGCGTCGAACTAGAGACAAGATGAGCATGATAAAGTTAATCCCGTTGTATAAAAGCTTCAGGTTTAGAGTTGATTCACGAGCAGTAACTGAGATAAGAGCTCACAGTTTATACTGATGAGATCACCTAAATACTTTTTATTTAGGATTATATGTCTCCAACCTTTTATGGCGCCTGGTCCCTGTTCTTCAAATGTGGTTAAACAAATTCAGGCTGACTGCTGTTATCAGGCTAAAATAGTCTTTGAGGGCAGTTTGAGGACTGATTTGTTAATCCTTGATGAAGCTATCTTGAATAAGAAACAAGTTAAACAAGTAGAGTTGAAACCATGATCAGCATACACATGTTTCTGCTGTTAGTTTTATATTGACCTCCACGCTGTTTTCACACTTTCATCACTGTTTAAACAAATAGATATAAACAGTGAATATGGGTTGGACAGTGAGTAATGTTGGGTGCATGATTGATAAAGTTCTCAATGAACATGCAAACAACTGATTATAAACCTATGAAAATAAAACCCTACCTAAAATTCTCAAAAAGCATGTAAGTACAGTGATAACTCACAGCAAAATGAGTTCCGCATTTAATCATTTAATACATTTTAGTGTTTCAAATATTAAATTAAAATCCCATATATACTGGATCCATTGGTCAGAATCTGTTAGGTGAGTATTTCAAACTAAATTTGGATTGACTTTTTTTTTTTAGTGCACAACAGACTTTTATTTAGTTGTACAAGAATAGGTAAACTCTTCATTATAAAAATTAAATTGTGATAATTACACCAATAGATCACAATGATTTGTCAATAACCTGCATGTTCTCATCTAAAATCATATTAACATTATTTAATTATAAATCTGAGAAAGTGAGACATTTGTTTTACCCTAAAAACATCTTGGTCATGATTCAGCTGACTGACACAGACATACCGTGCTCTAGTTAAGAAACACATAGATCATGGCACAATCAAATTGCAGTCTAAATTAGGAGATTCATTTTTATTTATTAATGATTTTAAGTGGAAAGTGTATGTTATGTTAAGACGATATTGATTAGTAATTCTTTGAGGTCTACAGGTACATTAAAAATGGCTCATTTTAACACCCATGACAATGACAAACAAACGCAACAGGCCATTTGGAGTACTTTATATTGGAGCAGTAATAAGTAGATAGGCCTACAGTAATACAGTATTTGGGTTATTTCGCTCTCTGGTGTCTCTCGAGTTGACATAATATAACATATCATAAACGTGTTCAGGGCATCGACAACTAATTAGCAGATAAGAATAGGTGCCACCTTAATGCAGAAATGACAGAGCTTGTCACTCCGGCACAGACCATCAGAAACCTGGATGATGTGAGACTCATACATGTAGCCTACTTCCTGAACAGGACTACAACCAGGACAAGTTGTAACATTATCAGTGAGTGATCTTTGGGAAACTGTTGACCTGCTTGATGAACCTTCAACACTGCAGCTTCTTGGTGACGTCACCATTGTGAAATCCCAAAACTCCGGTGAATGCAGGTGTATCTCGCCGGGTGCGGTGGCGCGCGCCTGTAGTCCAAGCTACCGGGAGGCTGAGGCTGGAGGATCGTTTGAGCTCAGGAGCTCTGAGCTGCAGCGGACTATGCCGATCGGGTGTCCGCGCTAAGTTCGGTATCGATATGGTGCTCCTGGGGGAGCCCGGGAACACCAGGTCGTTTAAGGAGGGGTGCACCGGCCCAGGTCGGAGACGGAGCAGGTCAAAGCCCCCGTGCCGCTCAGTAGTGGGATCGCGCCTGTGAATAGACGCTGTAGTCCAGCCTGAGCGATACAGCGGGACCCAGTCTTTTTACACTCTGCACACTTTACAACAAACACCTGTGACATCACACAAACATCAAACATCATCTTTACATCTTAAAACAGCTTCATGCTCCAGGAACAAACCTCAGAAACCAAAGCTGTTTAGTCTGATCCACACTGCCTCCACCTGGAGAAGAGGAGCAACTACTATCAATCACACCAACCAATCAATGCAGCACCACAGATACACAGAACTATAACACTAGAACTATGGTTTATTAGAACTATTTTGTTATAAACTATAACACAAGTTTTTCCAGTGGTGGAAGAAATATTCAGATCCTTTGCTTAAGTCCCAATACAGCAATGTAAAAATACTCCATTACAAATAAAAGTCCTGCATGAAAAAACCTAAAGTAAAAGTACATAAGTAGCCTATTATCATAAAACTGTAGTTCAAGTATTGCAGTAAAAGTAGTGGTTTGGTCCCTTGGAATAGAGACTGATGACTGGCCATTAAGGCTTCATCAATGAAGCCTTAATGGCATCACTAATCACATCAAATGACCACTGCTGTCAACTAAGAACTGATAAAACCACCAGTGTGGACATCCTCTTTGATGTCACATAGCAGTGACATGACAGATGACGCCACGACTGACATAAAATAAAATGAAAGAGTAAAATAAACATCTGAAATTCAAATTCATTGATAGATAAAATATTTCTCACAACAACAGGTGGAGCTAAGGGAAGCTTGATTAAAGCCAATCACAACAGCTGCTCTCATAAGCAGCAGGCAGTTTAATGAGCCAAAAGTTCAGGAGAAAACTGTTCTTCCAAAGACAAAAAATATACACTTAAATACCTAAATATTACTATACAACCATGACAGCACCCCACATTTATACAGTAGGCCAAATATGCTTTGGACATAAAATTTGAATTTGTGTTGCAGAAGACACTGAAGTTCCTGTCACCACCTGCAGTGTGCACATTGTTAGCAGACAATTAGTTTATAATATACAAAATATTACAGGAAACCAGCAGGTTTTTGTAAATATTTGTTTTACAGAACTAATCAACTTTAAAACATTCCCAAATGGCGTCACTAATTTTACTAAACTGTATGACCTGTAAACTATGTAATTTAGGAAAAAAATTGTCCCAGAGTTGATATTGGATCATGAGGATGTCTTGTCATACTATGAATTTTTGAAGAATGGTGTTCATCCCTCCAGAAGAGTCCAGAGACTCATAGAATCAGTGCCAAGACTGACGAACACCATTCTTCAAAAAGATATTCCCTCATTTGGTGTTTTGATGATGGTGGTGGAGAGTGCTGTCAACATGTCAATGTAGAAATGTTTCATCATAGAATAAAGGTGATGACTTAGAACAAGTTTGTATTGATTTGCAGTGACTCTTCCCTCTAAGGGGACAAGTGGACCCAAACTATGCCAGCAAAATGTCCCCCAAAGTATAACAGAGCCACTAGATCCCCTCACTGTGAGGGTCAAGCATTCAGACCTGTACCAATTTTTCCTTTAATTTGTCAACCGTCTGTATATACAGACTATGAAGGATGATATCAATAAATGTATAATGAGCATAAATGAAAACAGCAATTGGCCATAAAGATATGTTATAAAACCATGTATCTTTATTAAAAACATGAGGCATTATCAGTGAGTGATTTTTGGAAAACTGTTGACCTGCTTGATGAACCTTCAACACTGTGGCTTCTTGGTGACGTCACCTTTGTGAAATCCCAAAACTCCGGTGAATGCAAGTATAACTCGCCGGGTGCGGTGGCGCGCGCCTGTAGTCCAAGTTACCGGGAGGCTGAGGCTGGAGGATCGTTTGAGCTCAGGAGCTCTGAGCTGCAGCGGACTATGCCGATCGGGTGTCCGCGCTAAGTTCGGTATCGATATGGTGCTCCTGGGGGAGCCCGGGGTCACCAGGTCGTTTAAGGAGGGGTGCACCGGCCCAGGTCGGAGACGGAGCAGGTCAAAGCCCCCGTGCCGCTCAGTAGTGGGATCGCGCCTGTGAATAGACGCTGTAGTCCAGCCTGAGCGATACAGCGGGACCCAGTCTTTTTACACTCTGCACACTTTACAACAAACACCTGTGACATCACACAAACATCAAACATCATCTTTACATCTTAAAACAGCTTCATGTTCCAGGAACAAACCTCAGAAACCAAAGCTGTTCAGTCTGATCACACTGCCTCCACCTGGAGAAGAGGAGCAACTACTATCAATCACACCAATCAATCAATGCAGCACCACAGATACACAGAACTGTAACACTAGAACTATATTGTGTTAGAACTATTTTTATAAACTATAACACAAGTTTTTCCAGTAGTGGAAGAAGTATTCGGATTCTTTGCTTAAGTAAAAGTACCAATACAGCAATGTAAAAATACTCCATTACAAGTAAAAGTCCTGAATGAAAAATCCTACTTAAGTAAAAGTATATAAGTATTATCAGCTTGATGTAGTTAAAGTATTGCAGTAGAGAGAAATCTTTATTGATCTGATTTATCGATTGCGACAGTGTGCAGTTTTTAAACAATCAAAACATCCCTCTAGAAGAGTCCAGAGACTCATAGAATCAGTGCCAAGACTGACGAACACCATTCTTCAAAAAGATATTCCCTCATTTGGTGTTTTGATGATGGTGGTGGAGAGCGCTGTCTAACACGTCAGTCCAAAATCTCCATCGGTGTTCAATTGGGTTGAGATCTGGTGACTGTGAAGGCCATAGCATATGATTCACATCATTTACATACTCATCAAACCATTCAGTGACTCCTAGTGAACCTGTGAATTGAGACATTGTCATTCTGGAAGAGACCACTCCCATCAGGGTTGAAATGTTTCATCATGTGATAAAGTTGATCACTCAGAACAACTTTGTATTGATTTGCAGTGACTCTTCCCTCTAAGGAGACAAGTGGACCCAAACCATGCCAGCAAAATGCCCCCCAAAGCATAACAGAGCCACCAGATCCCCTCACTGTAGGGGTCAAGAATTCAGACCTGTATCAGTTTTTCCTTTAATTTATCAACCGTCTGTATATACAGACTATGTAGGATGATATCAATAAATTAATAATGAGCATAAATTAAAACAGCTATTGGCCATAAAGATATGTTATAAAACCACGTATCTTTATTAAAAACATGAGGCATTATCAGTGAGTGATCTTTGGGAAACTGTTGATCTGCTTGATGAACCTTCAACACTGTAGCTTCTTGGTGACGTCACCTTTGTGAAATCCCAAAACTCCGGTGAATGCAGGTGTATCTCGCCGAGTGCGGTGGCGCGCGCCTGTAATCCAAGTTACCGGGAGGCTGAGGCTGGAGGATCGTTTGAGCTCAGGAGCTCTGAGCTGCAGCGGACTATGCCGATCGGGTGTCCGCGCTAAGTTCGGTATCGATATGGTGCTCCTGGGGGAGCCCGGGAACACCAGGTCGTTTAAGGAGGGGTGCACCGGCCCAGGTCGGAGACGGAGCAGGTCAAAGCCCCCGTGCCGCTCAGTAGTGGGATCGCGCCTGTGAATAGACGCTGTAGTCCAGCCTGAGCGATACAGCGGGACCCAGTCTTTTTACACTCTGCACACTTTACAACAAACACCTGTGACATCACACAAACATCAAACATCATCTTTACATCTTAAAACAGCTTCATGTTCCAGGAACAAACCTCAGAAACCAAAGCTGTTTAGTCTGATCCACACTGCCTCCACCTGGAGAAGAGGAGCAACTACTATCAATCACAACAGATACACAGCAGCACCACAGATACACAGAACTGTAACACCAGAACTATATTGTGTTAGAACTATTTTTATAAACTATAACACAAGTTTTTCCAGTGGTGGAAGAAGTATTCGGATTCTTTGCTTAAGTAAAAGTACCAATACAGCAATGTAAAAATACTCCATTACAAGTAAAAGTCCTGAATGAAAAATCCTACTTAAGTAAAAGTACATAAGTATTATCAGCTTGATGTAGTTAAAGCATTGCAGTAGAGAGAAATCTTTATTGATCTATCGATTGGGACAGTGTGCAGTTTTTAAACAATCAAAACATCCCATTTTTAAACAATCAAAACATCCCTCTAGAAGAGTCCAGAGACTCATAGAATCAGTGCCAAGACTGACGAACACCATTCTTCAAAAAGATATTCCCTCATTTGGTGTTTTGATGATGGTGGTGGAGAGTACTGTCTAACACGTCAGTCCAAAATCTCCATCGGTGTTCAATTGGGTTGAGATCTGGTGACTGTGAAGGCCATAGCATATGATCCACATCATTTTCATACTCATCGAACCATTCAGTGACTCCTAGTGAACCTGTGAATTGAGACAATGTCATTCTGGAAGAGCCCACTCCCATCAGGGTTGAAATGTTTCATCATATGATAAAGTTGATCACTCAGAACAACTTTGTATTGATTTGCAGTGACTCTTCCCTCTAAGGGGACAAGTGGACCCAAACCATGCCAGCAAAATGCCCCCCAAAGCATAACAGAGCCACCAGATCCCCTCACGCTAGGGGTCAAGCATTCAGACCTGTATCAGTTTTTCCTTTAATTTATCAAAAGTCTGTATATATAGGCTATATAGAATGATATCAATAAATTGATAATGAACATAAATTAAAACAGCAATTGGCCATAAAGATATGTTATAAAACCACGTATCTTTATTTAAAACATGAGGCATTATCAGTGAGTGATCTTTGGGAAACTGTTGATCTGCTTGATGAATCTTCAACACTGTAACTTCTTGGTGACGTCACCTTTGTGAAATCCCAAAACTCCGGTGAATGCAGGTGTATCTCGCCGGGTGCAGTGGCGCGCGCCTGTAATCCAAGTTACCGGGAGGCTGAGGCTGGAGGATCGTTTGAGCTCAGGAGCTCTGAGCTGCAGCGGACTATGCCGATCGGGTGTCCGCGCTAAGTTCGGTATCGATATGGTGCTCCTGGGGGAGCCCGGGAACACCAGGTCGTCTAAGGAGGGGTGCACCGGCCCAGGTCGGAGACGGAGCAGGTCAAAGCCCCCGTGCCGCTCAGTAGTGGGATCGCGCCTGTGAATAGACGCTGTAGTCCAGCCTGAGCGATACAGCGGGACCCAGTCTTTTTACACTCTGCACACTTTACAACAAACACCTGTGACATCACACAAACGTCAAACATCATCTTTGCATCTTAAAACAGCTTCATGTTCCAGGAACAAACATCAGAAACCAAACCTGTTTAGTCTGATCCACACTGCCTCCACCTGGAGAAGAGGAGCAACTACTATCAATCACAACAGATACACAGCAGCACCAGAACTATATTGTGTTAGAACTATTTTTTATAAACTATAACACAAGTTTTTCCAGTGGTGGAAGAAATATTCGGATTCTTTGCTTAAGTAAAAGTACCAATACAGCAATGTAAAAATACTCCATTACAAGTAAAAGTCCTGCATGAAAAATCCTACTTAAGTAAAAGTATATAAGTATTATCAGCTTGATGTAGTTAAAGTATTGCAGTAGAGAGAAATCTTTATTGATCTGATTTATCGATTGGGACAGTGTGCAGTTTTTAAACAATCAAAACATCCCTCCAGAAGAGTTGCAGAGACTCATAAAATCAGTGCCAAGACTGACGAACACCATTCTTCAAAAAGATATTCCCTCATTTGGTGTTTTGATGATGGTGGTGGAGAGCGCTGTCTAACACGTCAGTCCAAAATCTCCATCGGTGTTCAACTGGGTTGAGATCTGGTGACTGTGAAGGCCATAGCATATGATTCACATCATTTACATACTCATCAAACCATTCAGTGACTCCTAGTGAACCTGTGAATTGAGACAATGTCATTCTGGAAGAGCCCACTCCCATCAGGGTTGAAATGTTTCATCATATGATAAAGTTGATCACTCAGAACAACTTTGTATTGATCTGCAGTGACTCTTCCCTCTAAGGGGACAAGTGGACCCAAACCATGCCAGCAAAATGCCCCCCAAAGCATAATAGAGCCACCAGATCCCCTCACGCTAGGGGTCAAGCATTCAGACCTGTATCAGTTTTTCCTTTAATTTATCAAAAGTCTGTATATATAGGCTATATAGAATGATATCAATAAATTGATAATGAACATAAATTAAAACAGCTATTGGCCATAAAGATATGTTATAAACCATGTATCTATATTTAAAACATGAGGCATTATCAGTGAGTGATCTTTGGGAAACTGTTGATCTGCTTGATGAATCTTCAACACTGTAACTTCTTGGTGACGTCACCTTTGTGTAATCCCAAAACTCCGGTGAATGCAGGTGTATCTCGCCGGGTGCAGTGGCGCGCGCCTGTAATCCAAGTTACCGGGAGGCTGAGGCTGGAGGATCGTTTGAGCTCAGGAGCTCTGAGCTGCAGCGGACTATGCCGATCGGGTGTCCGCGCTAAGCCCGGTATCGATATGGTGCTCCTGGGGGAGCCCGGGAACACCAGGTCGTTTAAGGAGGGGTGCACCGGCCCAGGTCGGAGACGGAGCAGGTCAAAGCCCCCGTGCCGCTCAGTAGTGGGATCGCGCCTGTGAATAGACGCTGTAGTCCAGCCTGAGCGATACAGCGGGACCCAGTCTTTTTACACTCTGCACACTTTACAACAAACACCTGTGACATCACACAAACATCAAACATCATCTTTACATTTTACAACAGCTTCATGTTCCAGGAACAAACCTCAGAAACCAAAACTGTTTAGTCTGATCCACACTGCCTCCACCTGGAGAAGAGGAGCAACTACTATCAATCACACCAATCAATCAATGCAGCACCACAGATACACAGCAGCACGATAACACTAGAAATATATTGTGTTAGAACTATTTTGTTCGGGGAGAAACTCAGTGGTGTAAAGTAACTAACTACATTTACTCAAGTACTGTATTTAACTACAATTTTGAGGTACTTGTACTTTACTTGAGTATTTCCATTTGATGCAACTTTATACTTCCACTCCACTACATTTCAGAGGGAAATATTGTACTTTCTACTCCACTACATTTATTTGACAGCTTTAGTTATTTTTCAGATGAAGATTTGACACAATGGATAATATAACAAGCTTTTAAAATACAACACATTGTTAAAGATGAAACCAGTGGTTTCCAACCTTTTTGGCTTTTGACATCTTACAAAAAGCAGTGTGTAGTTGGGGTCACGTCTCAGATGTCTATGAGTTGTTAACAGCTCCACCAAATAGTGATTTTTCCCTCTAAACCTCTCACATGGTTTCATTTCCATAAATGTTCAAATGATCCAATATTTCACCAAACATAAAAGATTAGATAAAAAGTCCAAAACCTGAAAACACATTTGTGTATCCGAACTTTGTTTTTTCTTCTTTCCTCTCCCATTAATCATCTCACGACCCCTCAGATTTATCTGGTGACCCTTTGGAGGGGCCCGACCCCTAGGCTGATGCTTCAGTATTAATAATCTAATGATGTCATACATAATAATATATCAGTTAGAGGGACCAAACCACTACTTTTACTGCAATACTTTAACTACATCAAGCTGATAATACTTATGTACTTTTACTTGTAATGGAGTATTTTTACATTGCTGTATTGGTACTTTTACTTAAGCAAAGGATCTGAGTACTTCTTCCACCACTGGAAAAACTTGTGTTATAGTTTATAAAAATAGTTCTAACACAATATAGTTCTAGTGTTACAGTTCTGTGTATCTGTGGTGCTGCATTGATTGATTGGTGTGATTGATAGTAGTTGCTCCTCTTCTCCAGGTGGAGGCAGTGTGGATCAGACTAAACAGTTTTGGTTTCTGAGGTTTGTTCCTGGAGCATGAAGCTGTTTTAAGATGTAAAGATGATGTTTGATGTTTGTGCGATGTCACAGGTGTTTGTTGTAAAGTGTGCAGAGTGTAAAAAGACTGGGTCCCGCTGTATCGCTCAGGCTGGACTACAGCGTCTATTCACAGGCGCGATCCCACTACTGAGCGGCACGGGGGCTTTGACCTGCTCCGTCTCCGACCTGGGCCGGTGCACCCCTCCTTAGACGACCTGGTGTTCCCGGGCTCCCCCAGGAGCACCATATCGATACCGAACTTAGCGCGGACACCCGATCGGCATAGTCCGCTGCAGCTCAGAGCTCCTGAGCTCAAACGATCCTCCAGCCTCAGCCTCCCGGTAGCTTGGACTACAGGCGCGCGCCACTGCACCCGGCGAGATACACCTGCATTCACCGGAGTTTTGGGATTTCACAAAGGTGACGTCACCAAGAAGCTACAGTGTTGAAGGTTCATCAAGCAGGTCAACAGTTTCCCAAAGATCACTCACTGATAATGCCTCATGTTTTAAATAAAGATACATGGTTTTATAACATATCTTTATGGCCAACTGCTGTTTTAATTTATGTTCATTATCAATTTATTGATATCATTCTATATAGTCTATATATACAGATGGTTGATAAATTAAAGGAAAAACTGGTACAGGTCTGAATGCTTGACTCCCACAGTGAGGGGATCTGGTTGCCCTGTTATGCTTTGGGGGGCATTTTGCTGGGATGGTTTGGGTCCACTTGTCCCCTTAGAGGGAAGAGTCACTGCAAATCAATACAAAGTTGTTCTGAGTGATCAACTTTATCATATGATGAAACATTTCTACATTGACATGTTAGACAGCACTCTTCACCACCATCATCAAAACACCAAATGAGGGAATGTCTTTTTGAAGAATGGTGTTCGTCAGTCTTGGCACTGATTCTTTGAGTCTCTGGACTCTTCTGGAGGGATGAACACCATTCTTCAAAAAGTCATAGTATGACAAGACATCCTCATGATCCAATATCAACTCTGTGACAATTTTTTCCTAAATTACATAGTTTACAGGTCATACAGCCTAGTAAAATTAGTGACACAGTTTGGGAATGTTTTAAAGTTGATTCTGTAAAATGAATATTTACAAAAACCTGCTGGTTTCCTGTAATATTTTGTATATTATAAACTAATTGTCTGCTAACAATGTGCACACTGCAGGTGGTGACAGGAACTTCAGTGTCTCTTGCAACATAAATTCAAATCTTACCTCCAAAGCATATTTGGCCTAATGTATAAATGTGGGGTGTTGTCATGGTTGTTTAGTAATATTTAGGTATTTAAGTGTATATTTTTTGTCTTTGGAAGAACAGTTTTCTCCTGAACTTTTGGCTCATTAAACTGCCTGCTGCTTATGAGAGCAGCTGTTGTGATTGGCTTTAATCAAGCTTCCCTTAGCTCCACCTGTTGTTGTGAGAAATATTTTATCTATCAATGAATTTGAGTTTCACATGTTTATTTTTATTTTATTTTATTTTATGTCAGTCGTGACGTCATCTGTCATGTCACTGCTATGTGACATCACAGAGGATGTCCACACTGATGGTTTTATCAGTTCTTAGTTGACAGCAGTGGTCATTTGACGTGATTAGTGATACCATCAAGGCTTCATTGATGAAACCTTAATGGCCAGTCATCAGTCTCTATTCCAAGGGACCGAACCACTTACTCGCTCAGCAAATTCTATTAGATCCTCCAGAATATCCTCTATACAGGATTGTACCAGACCATTTCGTCGAACTGCATGTGGACAGTCAGCTTTCTCTGTCAAAGCCACAACTCAGTGGAACGTCCTACCTGATGATATGAAGAATTGTAGTTCAATCAATACATTCAAGGCCAAATTAAAAAATCTACTAAAGATCAGTCAGATGTGTGACCACTGAGTCTAAACTTTATCTATGGTCTTCTCATTAGCACAGGTAGTCTTGCCTTAATTCAACAAGTTTACATTATTACTTTCTGATTGACATTGTGGGTGTATGTGATGTACTGTTGTGTGTAGCTTTTCATTTTGTATTTTGTATTTTGTATTTTGTATGGTTTGTTCTGTGTTTTTTTGCTTTGTACTGTTTATTGTTGTGCTGTTGTATGTTTTGATTGATTAAAAACTGCACACTGTCCCAATCGATAAATCGGATCAATAAAGATTTCTCTCTACTGCAATACTTTAACTACATCAAGCTGATAATACTTATGCACTTTTACTTAAGTAGGATTTTTCACACAGGACTTTTACTTGTAATGGAGTATTTTTACATTGCTGTATTGGTACTTTTACTTAAGCAAAGGATCCGAATACTTCTTCCACCACTGGAAAAAACTTGTGTTATAGTTTATAAAAATAGTTCTAACACAATATAGTTCTAGTGTTACAGTTCTGTGTATCTGTGGTGCTGTATTGGTTGATTGGTGTGATTGATAGTAGTTGCTCCTCTTCTCCAGGTGGAGGCAGTGTGGATCAGACTAAACAGTTTTGGTTTCTGAGGTTTGTTCCTGGAGCATGAAGCTGTTTTAAGATGCAAAGATGATGTTTGATGTTTGTGTGATGTCACAGGTGTTTGTTGTAAAGTGTGCAGAGTGTAAAAAGACTGGGTCCCGCTGTATCGCTGAGGCTGGACTACAGCGTCTATTCACAGGCGCGATCCCACTACTGAGCGGCACGGGGGCTTTGACCTGCTCCGTCTCCGACCTGGGCCGGTGCACCCCTCCTTAAACGACCTGGTGACCCCGGGCTCCCCCAGGAGCACCATATCGATACCGAACTTAGCGCGGACACCCGATCGGCATAGTCCGCTGCAGCTCAGAGCTCCTGAGCTCAAACGATCCTCCAGCCTCAGCCTCCCGGTAACTTGGATTACAGGCGCGCGCCACCGCACCCGGCGAGATACACCTGCATTCACCGGAGTTTTGGGATTTCACAAAGGTGACGTCACCAAGAAGCTACAGTGTTGAAGGTTCATCAAGCAGATCAACAGTTTCCCAAAGATCACTCACTGATAATGCCTCATGTTTTAAATAAAGATACATGGTTTTATAACATATCTTTATGGCCAATTGCTGTTTTAATTTATGTTCATGATCAATTTATTGATATCATTCTATATAGCCTATATATACAGACTTTTGATAAATTAAAGGAAAAATTGGTACAGGTCTGAATGCTTGACTCCCACAGTGAGGGGATCTAGTGGCTCTGTTATGCTTTGGGGGGCATTTTGCTGGCATGGTTTGGGTTCACTTGTCCCCTTAGAGGGAAGAGTCACTGCAAATCAATACAAAGTTGTTCTGAGTGATCAACTTTATCATATGATGAAACATTTCTACATCGACATGTTAGACAGCGCTCTCCACCACCATCATCAAAACATCAAATGAGGGAATATCTTTTTGAAGAATGGTGTTCGTCAGTCTTGGCACTGATTCTATGAGTCTCTGGACTCTTCTGGAGGGATGAACACCATTCTTCAAAAAGTCATAGTATGACAAGACATCCTCATGATCCAATATCAACTCTGTGACAATTTTTTCCTAAATTACATAGTTTACAGGTCATACAGTTTAGTAAAATTAGTGACACAATTGGGGAATGTTTTAAAGTTGATTAGTTCTGTAAAACGAATATTTACAAAAACCTGCTGGTTTCCTGTAATATTTTGTATATTATAAACTAATTATCTGATAACAATGTGCACACTGCAGGTGGTGACAGGAACTTCAGTGTCTTCTGCAACACAAATTCAAATTTTATGTCCAAAGCATATTTGGCCTAATGTATAAATGTGAGGTGCTGTCATGGTTGTATAGTAATATTTAGGTATTTAAGTGTATATTTTTTGTCTTTGAAAGAACAGTTTTCTCCTGAACTTTTGGCTCATTAAACTGCCTGCTGCTTATGAGAGCAGCTGTTGTGATCGGCTTTAATCAAGCTTCCCTTAACTCCACCTGTTGTTGTGAGAAATATTTTATTTATCAATGAATTTGAATTTCAGATGTTTATTTTATTCTTTCATTTTATTTTATTTTAGTTGTGACGTCATCTATCATGTCACTGCTATGTGAGGATGTCCACACTGGTGGTTTTATCAGTTCTTAGTTGACAGCAGTGGTCATTTGATGTGATTAGTGATGCCATCAAGGCTTCATTGATGAAGCCTTAATGGCCAGTCATCAGTCTCTATTCCAAGGGACCAAACCACTACTTTTACTGCAATACTTAAACTAGTTTTCTGATAATAGGCTACTTATGTACTTTTACTTTATTTTTCATGCAGGACTTTTATTTGTAATGGAGTATTTTTACATTGCTGTATTGGGACTTAAGCAAAGGATCTGAATATTTCTCCCACCACTGGAAAAACTTATTTATATAATAGTTATAGTTTATAACAAAATAGTTCTAATAAACCATAGTTCTAGTGTTGTAGTTCTGTGTATCTGTGGTGCTGCATTGATTGATTGGTGTGATTGATAGTAGTTGCTCCTCTTCTCCAGGTGGAGGCAGTGTGGATCAGACTAAACAGTTTTGGTTTCTGAGGTTTGTTCCTGGAACATGGAGCTGTTTTAAGATGTAAAGATGATGTTTGATGTTTGTGTGATGTCACAGGTGTTTGTTGTAAAGTGTGCAGAGTGTAAAAAGACTGGGTCCCGCTGTATCGCTGAGGCTGGACTACAGCGTCTATTCACAGGCGCGATCCCACTACTGAGCGGCACGGGGGCTTTGACCTGCTCCGTCTCCGACCTGGGCCGGTGCACCCCTCCTTAGACGACCTGGTGTTCCCGGGCTCCCCCAGGAGCACCATATCGATACCGAACTTAGCGCGGACACCCGATCGGCATAGTCCGCTGCAGCTCAGAGCTCCTGAGCTCAAACGATCCTCCAGCCTCAGCCTCCCGGTAACTTGGATTACAGGCGCGCGCCACCGCACCCGGCGAAATGCACCTGCATTCACCGGAGTTTTGGGATTTCACAAAGGTGACGTCACCAAGAAGTTACAGTGTTGAAAGTTCATCAAGCAGATCAACAGTTTCCCAAAGATCACTCACTGATAATGTCTCATGTTTTTAATAAAGATACATGGTTTTATAACATATCTTTATGGCCAATTGCTGTTTTAATTTATGCTCATTATGAATTTATTGAGATCATCCTTCATAGTCTATATACACAGACGGTTGACAAATTAAGGGAAAAACTAGTACAGGTCTGAATGCTTGACTCCCACAGTGAGGGGATCTAGTGGCTCTGTTATGCTGTGGGGGGCATTTTGCTGGCATGGTCTGGTTCCCTTAGAGGGAAAGGTCACTGCAAATCAATACAAAGTTGAGCTGACTGATCACCTTTATCCTTTGATGAAACATTTCTATCCTGATGGGAGTGGTCTCTTCCAGGATGACAATGCCCCAATTCATACGTTCACTAGGAGTCACTGAATGGTTTGATGAGTATGAAAAGTCACCAGCTCTCAACCCAATTGAACACCTATAATAGATAATTGAATACTGGTAAGGTTATGTGTATGTGGTGATGGTACAGAGTCCTTTGTTACTATCTTAATTTATTTTTATGTAAACGCTAGATCTAATGTAAACATTAGATCGGTGTATTTATAGCAAAAGATGAATAAGTATAAAAAATCTCCTCATGTTGTACTGGTTCAAACAATCTCTGCCCCAATGGGGGATCCTTGTTGATTAATGTTCAGCTAGTTTTATTTACAACGTCAGTATTTGTATTATGTGTTATAAAAAATCTCTTGGACTTCTAGGTTTAGTCATTTATTCTGAGTCATACGTTTGAAGCTGGGATTTACGAGGCTCCGTGAACATCTCACAATGCTTACGGAACCACGTTAGCATCATGGCACCAGCCGGCATCCTCCCGGTAACTGTTCCTTACTTTCTGTGACCATTTGCCGTGGACAGAAAGCTCCAGGTATGGCTTTAGCCTGTTTCGTCTTGATATTTGTTGTTTAATTGTCACTCTGAGATTAAATGTCCGCCTTTAGACACGCTAACAACCAGGATAGCGGGGCGACTCTGCAAGGCTAGCAGCTAAGTAGCTAACGTCAGCTAACAGCGTCAAGGTTAGTTAGTTAACAGTAAAGGAGGAGGTCAGACAACTATTTTACAAACAAATGGAAGAAAGTTTCAAACAAAACAATATATCTGTGTATATGTTGAACTCTGTTGAACTATAATCATATGGATGTAACGTGTAGACTGGTTAAAACAAGTCTTATAATAGTAAAATATTAACTTATTTACACAAAAAAGCCAAATGTATGAACCATCATCTTTTTTCAATGCTTTTTATACCGAATTTGGCCTTCGTTATAAATCCTTGAAGTGTATGAATTTAAAAATCTGCAAAAGAGCTGCTGAAATTTGTACAACTTTACGAATGAATGAACCCTGAATGTAATAATCTTTCATTTAAATTAAAGACTTACTAATGTTAATTAATCTTTATTTATTGTATTATTTTTGTTGAATTATTTACAATTTATATATTTTTAAATGTATTTTCCTATTTTTAATAGTTTTATTGCATGGGTTTGTTTTTCTTTTGCTTGTTTGTTTTCTTTTAGTCAGATACATGTCCAGGTTTTTAATACCATGGTTGACTTGCCTTGTTTATAAAATTTATTGTAAATAAAGTATTAAAAACAATAAAGCAGGAGGGAGCTGAGCACTCTCATTGCCAGTGGTTTTGTTCTCTTCTTTTGTTACATAGGGTGAATATGTGTTTGGTCTCAAACCCTTAAAACTTTTTTTCTTGTCTTTAAAGTTTTTCTTCAGCCGGGTCTCAGGAGTCCAGTTTTCATGGCTTTGAAGCTGATCCAGAGACGGCCGCTGCTCGGGCAGTTGGTGATTCAGCGTTACCCTCCTGCTGGACCTGTCTGCCCCACCAGGTTCCTGAGTACCAGCCCTGCAGGTCAGCCCTCATGTGTTGCATGCCTGTGCACTTCAGCCAGTCGCTGCATCCAAAAACAGGGTTGCCGGAAGCTTCAGCCGGACTGCAGAGTAAGGAGCCTGGCCACCATCGTCAGGGAGCCGTCCTTCGTCGCCAGCAGCTCTGTTGGACTCCACAGAGACTCAGTTCCCAGGTTGCATCTGACCCAGCTGCACCGACCCACTGCCATAGAGGAGCAGGCTTTCCTGCAGCGTTTGGGGTGCTGCTCCTCTGCCCGGCAGGTCTTCAAACTGCTGCGCACAGTGGAGATCATGTCTGACACCATGGCGGCAGCAGCTCTTCACCGTGTGGCCGACCTGGAGCAGGAGGGTAACTCCCTGAAGGATCCATCCGTGCTGGAGAATGACACCATCAGGGCCCTGTGCTCCCAGCTGGAGGAGGACTCTGGACGGCTGACGGACGCCGGGCTGGTGTCAGCTCTGCTGGCCTGCACACGCCTCTTCTTGGATCCTTGGAGTACACTGATGGTGCGGCTGGTGTCTGAGAGCCAGGAGAGGCTTGACCGGGGGCAGATGAGTGTGGGGCAGCTGTGCATTCTGGGCCAGGCGATGCTGGCCATGGAGGGTCATAGCAGTGTGATGCTAGAGGAGGTGATGGAGCAAATCCAGAAGCAGGAGCCCGCCCAGTGGAGCCTAGCAGATCTCGTCGCTGTTTATAGACTTCTGCAGGGTGGTGTGGGTAAAGACGGAAAATATAGAGACCTGTTGAACGCCATGCACACTCACGCTGTGACCGTCACCTTCCGTATGGATCCTGCTGCTGTCAGCGGGCTTCTCAGTGCTCTCGTGACCCTGAATCAGACCCAGGCCATGCCTCTCGTGATCAGTCTGTGTAAGCAGGCTGTACGGCATATACCTCGCTTCACTGACGAGGAGCTCAGCCTTGTGCTCGGCGCACTAATGCACTTTGGTCACAGTGATCATTACTTTGTGGAGGCGATGGAGAGGTACGTACCCACAATGGCCTTCACCTCCCACCCAGAGACAGTAACCAAGGTGATGCAGTTCTTCGGCCGGAGGAACATCCTGTCCCCGGCGGTGTTCGACGTCGTCGCGGAGAGCTTTGTTTACCGAGCAGATGACTACAGCACCAGCCAGGTGGCCAGGCAGATCATGTCTTTCGGGAAGCTGGGCTACCTTCCGCCCAACGCCGGCGACGTGTTCAGGAAAGTTGAAACCATCCTGCGCACACGCTTCTCACACTTCCAGCCTCGTACGCTGCTCAGCCTGCTCCACTCCTGCATCCTGGTGGAGAGGTTCCCTGTTAACTTTGTTTCCAAAGTTTTTAGCAGTTACTTCCTCCAGCAACTGCAAGGTAAAACATCCTGTCTGACGCCTGTGATATGTATTCACGTATCCTGAATGCATGATAAAAATTTCCCCTTGTAGAGATAAATATTTTGTACGTTCTGCATTTATCTATGTTTCAGAGGAAGGCACTAAAATGGACCGGATCGTTCTGGCACAGCTGACTCAGCTCTACATGACGCTGAAGTTAGAATGTCCTTTCTATGAGGTATTTAACTTTTATTTGTGTCAAGTTAGATATTAAAGTGATAATTCCAACCCAGATCAAGATTCCTGGATACCACTTAACAAATCATCAGTATGTGAGGTTCAGTGCATTCCCGTTACTTGTGAAGAAACCTGAACCTGCTATCTTACTGACTTCCTACATTTCCCAGAATTACTTTAGATCAATAGAAAACAGATATGAACTTGTTGGGTTCATCTGCAGCTCAGGTTTCTAGATGACCAGGAGGATTTTTCAGTTGTAGTAATTGAAAGGCACTGAAGCATTCAGATGGAGCGTCTACATCTACTGTCTACGGAGAAGTTGGTGTAGCTCACCCTTATGTATGTGAGGTTTAATGAGGACGATGTGTTTTTTTTTTTAAATAATGTTTTTATCATTAATTGTCTGATACACATACTGCGCGTGTCTCTTTCCATCACAGATCTTTGAACAGCAAAAGGTGGCAAACCCTGTCCCTCCTTCCTTTCTATCATTTTCTCCCTTATATTTTTCTCGTTTTTACACATACTAGAAGAGGAAGTAAAAAGGCATAATTTTTTAGCACAACAGCCGTAACCTTTGAAAACAGAATCAAGAAACAAATCTATCCAAATACCAAAAACTAAATTAATTTTAAAAAATGCACACCTTTCATATCCAGCAGTGTATACAATTATATTTTAATTTAAACATAACCCAGTTCTTCATGCAGGAAAAGACAATTAGACAACTGGTTTCCAGATGTCAAGCACATAATCTTCCTCTCAGTGTGCCATATTTCTCCCAGAAACCTATATTAGTCTTATCAGTGTTTTTCCCCAGTTTGTGGCACTAATTAGCTTTTGTTGTAATATACATATATCAGTAATTGTATACTCTTTAGCTCTCAAATTAAAGGATAGTTTCACATTTTTTCAAGTCTGTCTTAATAACACAATAGCCACATGTCCATATGACCACTGAAACTGTAATCATTCTTCCTGTTCATACTGACCATTAGAAGGTTCCTTCCAATGTGCTTACAGTATAAGTGATGGGGGCCAAAGTTTACAGTTCTTATTTTGTTGGTCTGAAGACAATATGAAGCTTCATCTGTATCAGTTAGTCAAATAAAGTGGATATCTTTTGATTTTTTTGTAAAAAAAATTCCCTCTTTGTGTCTCGACAGTGTTTCCTGTTCAGCTGCAGTGAAAGTATTGTAACAAAAAGAGGGAATTTGGCACTAAAAAGACTGTAACTCTGAAAGATATTGACCTGATTTTCTCATTTGGACGGCTGAAGCCTCATATTAGCTTCAAATAAACTTTCAAATACACTTTTGCACAGGATGAGGGATGTGTCAATGTTCATTTGGGCACCTGCCTGATATTTTAGGACAGACTTGGAAAATTGTAAACCTGTCTTTTCAGATCTGGAGGGTACAAATGAAATAAAACCAGGATACTTGGTGTGCTAAGAGTCTACTTAACATTTACAGCAGATGTTTCACATACTGTAGCTAAAGATCTGCTGTCAGATAGGATGATACCTGTGCATGAATATCTTGGTGTGGCATCATGTTGTTTGTGTTTGGGCAGTTATGTGTAAGAAATCAGATATCCAGTCAACAAAGAGAGGCTGGTGAAGCCACGTTCATTGCCAATAGCTGTTGTTGAATGTTGTGAATTTACAGTATTAGTGTGTCCCCGCCTGCTCCTTCACCCTCTGTTGTCTCGTCAGGGTCCCAGACTTCTTCCCAAGTACCGCGTCAAGTCTTTCCTCATGTCTGGACATTCTCTGGAGACACCGGTGGACACACATCTGTACCACTCAGTGAAAACCGGACTAGTGGATTTGCTTGGGGCACGTTCATACTTTGGATCCAAAGTTCTGACACCATACTGCTACACACTAGGTAACATCCTCTCAGCTGCTTCTCTTCTGAATGTTTCCTATAGTTTATACCTACTTGATATTTAATTATTTTTGTTCTCGTAGATGTGGAGATAAAGCTCGACGAAGAGGGATACGTGTTGCCTGCCAGTCATGATGATGATGTTTTCAAGAGGTAAATGCTTTCATGTATTATATAGGATTACTACTTCTGTTACATGACTACGTTTAATTAACACACAACAGTCATCTTAAAAATGTGTTTTAACTCATTGTACTGTTATTTATGCGTTGACAGGATAGCTCTTTGTATTGATGGACCCAAGAGGTTCTCTACAAACAAGAGGCAGCTACTTGGTAAAGAGGCCATCAAACAGCGACATCTGAGGCTTCTGGGATATGAAGTTGTGCAGGTTAGACCCTCACCTTCGTATATGAGGGAGTACATTATGTCTGTTTTGCATATTTCTTTCTGACTTCCGGTATAATCTTTTGTTCCTGAAATTTGATCTTGTCTTTTCTAGATCCCGTTCTATGAAATGGAAAAACTGCGAAACAAGACCAGTGTGGTGGAATATCTGCACCAAAAAATCTTCCCTCACAGTTACAGACTGAGCTGGTGATGATAAAAAATAATGTGTACACTGAGGATCTGACATCAGGGGCCGTTATTTCTCTTGAGCTTTTTCTAGCTTAAAGATATCATTATTATTTATTTTTACTAAAGATGCCATTGCCTAAATAATGTTTAATTTATTGATTATGCAATTCCACATGTTTAACTTCACAATAAAGTATCTTTTGTATAAATGATGACTTTTTAATGACTTCAATGTATCACACAAAATTAAGGACTGCTTGAAAAATATAATTTATTTTGTTCTTAGCAGCACAGCGCTGCAGAAACTGTACAATGTTAAGAGAATCCTGATTCCAACAGTCACCTCAGATACATATAACATGAGCTCACTCATACAGAAGAATAATCAAAATTTTTAATTAAGAAACCTGATTTCACGTTAGAGTTTACACAATTTGTCAGACAGAAGATGCTTTGGTCTAAGGCCCGGAGTGTTAGAGGGATAAATACAAAAAAAGAAGGATATGATACATGTAAAACAAGCCCGAGTGTCCTGATTGCTCCTTTATGTGGCAGGAATCTGAGGAAGGCCAAACTCGTCCACCAGAACACCATCCTGGAACACAAAATAAAGACATAAATAGATGCTGTGCGAACAAAAATGTCTTTAACTAATGACAAACTCTGAATCCTAAACCTGTGACGTACCCTGTTGGTTGACTTGTCGCCAGGCAGACCCTGTGGGATGGAAGGAGCTGTGGAGGCCTCGTCCAGGTAAGAGCTGTCTTCATCCAGCAGGAGCTCGTCTCCCAGAGCATCCAGCTCTGTGAACACAGCAAATATGTACGTTTGGTCTTTAATAGGCACTAAAATCTGCTGTGCAGCCTTCTGCCTTACTGTCGTCATCTGCAGAGGGATAATACTGCAGAAACAATATTTATAATTTATTAATTGAATCCATAAATAACTAATTGGAAGAGATTCTCTCTGTTATGCGGTTTTTAAAGATGGAGGACAGCACCATCTGCCTGTCATCTCCTCATAAGCTCCTGGCAGATAAATGCTTTACTGACCTGCTTCCAAATCATCGTCATCAATTTCAGGCGTGCCGTAGCTTCTGCCCAGCGCCTCCTGGATGTCGTTGGCGTCTTCCATCATGTCCTCGAGCTGGTCTTGAATATCCTAAGTATTTAAAAAGGAGTTAAAATGTGGCAAAGAGAAAATGTAAGTTTCTTCTAATGCAATTGTCCTTTTATTGAGTGCACATGGAAATTTTATATCGGGAAGAGAATTTGGATTTATTATATCTTGGAACATATTCCCAGTTATCTACTGTGACACTGTCTCATCTGCTGATATCAGAAAATATAAACAATCCTTAGTTATAGCCAACATTAGATTTAATCACAATGGTCGTCTATCTGCAAAAGACGTAAACAGAAATACCTCAATCTGATCAATTTTCACGTTCTTGTACGCTTTCTTCATGTCTTTGAGGCCGACTTTCATGGCATCAACCTAAAAAAAAAACCAAACAGATATTAGCAGCAAATCATGTTTTCTTCAGTATGCAGCTCGTCTGGTACGTTCATTAATCGTGTCTCTTACTGTGGTTTTAGTGTCTTTAAGGGATTGGATTGTGTAGTTTGCTTGTTCCATGTTGAACGACTGCTGCATGAGGTTGTCTCTCTGACTCTCATACCTGCAAGAGATGAGAATGAAGTTTAGCAAATAATGAGAAAAACATTTGAAGCTTATAGTTTGTTTTTTTACATGTTTAAGAATATGAACACTCTGACTTTAGGAAATAAAATTACTTACATTCTCTTCTGCTTCAGAACTCTCATCGCCTTTTGCTTGACCATGTTCTAGTAGATAAAAAAATTGAGACCACAAACTCATGATCAACAATAAACATGAACTAAACAAAACTACATGATGAGCAGAGCTGGGAGTCAAACCTAAATACTTTTTGGTATCAACTGAAATGTGTCTGTAGTATTAAAAAATGTCAAATTATCAAAACTGTCATCAAATGTCTGGTCAGATTTGTGCTGATCTTTACATATTCTTTGATTTTTCCTTATTGAATTCAGAACTTTGCCATTTCTGAGACAGTATTTTATTTTCTTGCACAGTTGATTGTGTTTAGACAACATTTAACATTTGAGTTTAGCTTCTTTTGTCAAATGAAAAAATGCTTTGTAGAGAAACATGTTTATACTTAAAGTATAGAAGAAAGTATTGTTTTGATGTGAGTTACAAAGCTCATCACATTGTCTGTGACACTTTCAAACAATACTCTGACATAATGATTAGAATCTCAGCATTCAGTGTGATTTTCAGTCAGTATTTCACAGTTACACTGGACATAAAATCTCACCTTTGAAGGCCCATCTCTCATCTTTTTCATCTGATCTTTGTACTTCACAAGTTCAGCATCTAGTCTGGCAATTTTCTTGTCAACAGACTCTGTCCGACCATCAACCTTAAAGCAGAAAAGAACAGAACATCAACTTTTGTGTGACAGTAGATCATTGGCCATTGAATCATCTTAATAGGGGTGTTACAAACTAAATACAGTCAATACAAATTGATGAACTGCTTGTAGGCTGTCCCTTACGGCACACAAACACAGTAGCCTCATTGATTACCATTAAATATGACAAAACCTCTGTTTCTTCCTGTTTTTTAGCTTCCAATTCAGGGTTAAGGGAGACATAAATAATGATATTTAGCAGCAGATTCTCTGTTTTTTCACCACTAACACTTATGAAATCGTGTTAGACATCGTAGCAAAAAGCCTTAACGCTGTTTAACACATTTTCAGATTTGTGAAACCTTTATTTTGCTTATGAAATTAGAAAAAGGGCAATTCAACTGCTTTTTTTTACCCATCCAGAACACATAAGAGCAGGTCGAGTTTAAAACCCACTATACTTGGACTTGTTATCTGGACTAGATTAACAAGGAGACTCCAGAAACTCATTAAAACACAGTTTCTGATTTGTGACACCTTTATTCTAGTTGTGAAAACCGAAAAAAGACACAAAAAATAAGAAAATAAAGCTACTGTAAAATGAATAAATCTCAGTAGTATGATACTCTGTAATGTCCTCTGTCATACTGGTGTACTGGTTTCTTGAGACTTTTTAATACTGAGCAGGTAGGACCATAGCAAATAGACATAAATGGCAATAAGACTGAAAAACAGTTTACCATGAGTAAGGGCAATAAATAAGAAAAAAATGCCACAGTTAAAATGATCAAAACTCAATAAAGGGCGATTTCACTGCTTTTCCCCCCATCCAGACCACATATGAGCAGATCCAGATCAAAACGCAGTATACTTAGACTTATCAAATCTGGACTGGATTACTATTATTATTAAGATTTGACAAGTCTAAGTATAGTAGTTTGGTTTGATCTGGATGGGACAAAAAGCAGTGAAATCGCTCTTTTTTCTGTTTTCATAAACAAAATTAACGTTTCACACATCTGAAAGTGGGTTTAAGCATCGTTAAAGTTATTTGCTACGATGTGTAACACTTTTTCACAAGTGTAAGTGGTGAAAAAACTTAACACGAAGCATCATTATTTGTGTTTCCCCCTTTACTTTTCCCATAACAGCTAATTTTAGCGTCGCAGCTCAGCCCAGACGAGCAACCAGTATAACTGGTTTAATGTCAGCCAAGTCACTGAGATGAACATGACATAGTTTCTGTTGTATGTTATTCAAATGGCTCAAATTCCAGCTCAAAATTACATAAAGCTGACTCATTACCCAGACACACAAACTGATTTAAATACCTTGATTATCGACGGATATTACCAGAACATGGCGTTTAGTCTAAAGCCTTTGTTTCACTCCCGTCTGGTTTTAATGTAATGTAACACATTATTAATGTATAAGCTCACGTCCATTACGACAAAATTATAGTTAAACGTGACAAACTCTGGCCTCTGGTTCTACCCAGAAAAGTTGGCTAGCAGTTAGCTAAAGGAAACCATCTTTGTTTACTTCAAAAGCTCAAAAAGTTGTTCCAGTTTCATACTTACGTTTCCTATGCAGTCCGTCAGGTTCGGCGGTGGACCTTTAGCTTTCCCTCTGCCAAATATACGATTCATTTCGGCAAAATAAAGACTTTAAAATGTTTTAGAGAAAGCCGCGTTAGTTCGCTGTCAACAGCTGGAGAAAACAACCAGGAAGGAGACAGACTTCGGACGTCAGCGGAGTCACGTGATCGGTAGTCCCTCGACCACGCCCCCCCCCCCCCCCCCCCCCCCCCCCCCCCAACAGTACAAACAGTACAAACAGTACAAACAAACAAAGAAGGCACATTTTCATGTTTTAATCATCAAAAATCTTCGGCCTCAGGTTGAGCAAGAAAAAAAACAAATATAAAAATGACATAAAGTAATAAAACTTAAATGAAAATGCATAAATAATAATAACAAAAAAGAAAAAAATAGGACTATTTCAAATTAACTTAAACATACACAGGAAAAACCAACATAAAGTGCCTTATAAAGGCTTCAGTGCACCTTGACATTTATTCTACAGTCTCTAAATTCTACTGGAGGGATGAACACCATCCTTCTGAAAGATATTCCCTCATTTGGTGTTTTGATGATGGTGGTGGAGAGCGCTGTCTAACACATCGGCCCAAAATCTCCATAGGTGCTCAACTAGGTTGAGATCTGGTGACTGTGAAGGGCATAGCATATGATTCACATCATTTTCATACTCATTAGACCATTCGGTGACCCTTTGTGCCCTGTGAATTGGGGCATTGTCATCCTGGAAGAGACCACTCCCATCAGGATGGAAATGTTTCATCATAGGATAAAGGTGATCACTCAGAACAACTTTGTATTGATTTGCAGTGACTCTTCCCTCTAAGGGGACAAGTGGTCCCAAACCATGCCAGCAAAATGCCCCCCAAAGCATAACAGAGCCATCAGATCCCCTCACTGTAGGGGTCAAGCATTCAGACCTTCCATCTGTATCTAGTAATGAAAACAACTTAAGAGCTTTCTCCACAGTGCTTTGTTTTTGTTTTTGTTTTTGTTGTTTGTATTCTTCTTTTTTCTATTTTATGGTGTTAAAATGCATTATCGCCACCTACTATGTTGGAGTGTGAACCAGAGTTATATCTGTCCCCTTAAACAAACAAACAAACAGAAGAAAAAGAACACTTAATTCTTTTAATCAACCTAATTTCTTTCAAATACTGGAATAGGCTCCCGAACCTGATAGTAAATAAATTTTTTAGACTCTTCCTCTCCAACCCTCCTGGTTTCCCTCTTTAATGATTCTCATTCTCTGGAGTATTTTTTGCAGTGACAAACTTCATGCTCCACTGATTCCTCTATTTGACACATAATCTATTTGACACATAATCCTGAGGGATGTTTGTCTATTAAAGGCAGTGTTTTATTAAGTCTGGTGTGTCCTGCGCTCAGCCTTGTTAAGTTGTTCTCCTCTGTGGTGCTGCTTTTAACTGACCTCGCTATGTGCACGTCTGGCTGTACTGCATAAAGGTGTCGTCCTGTGTTTGCTGCATCCCGACTGTGCTGCTGCTCTTTAATGATGTTTCTTTTGATTGTTTCTTTTTGCTTCACATTTACTGAGTGAAATTCTTCTCCTCGTGTTTCAGTGCCTGTTTTGCTAACGTGTCCCCAATTTAATTCTCCTTTATCCCTCTGTGAGCTGGTATCCACATAGATGTTATCAAAATATTCATATTTTTAAATCTGTACAGAGTTTCATATATCTCATTAACTATATCCTGCCTATTGTGAGATATAAATGAGTGAAGTGACATTAATGCAGAACATGAATCTGTGCACAGAATAACTTTTCCAGTTTGTAACTCTTCTATCTGCTGTAATGCTGTTGCTGTTGTCATAATCTCGACTTTGAAAACTGACAAATGATCTGATATTCTTCTTAACAGAAACTCATAAGGCTGGTTTACTAAAAGCAAAACCTGTGCTCCCTGTCTTATTATCCTTGGATCCATCCGTATATACTGAGATAGATGTATCTTCAACCAAAACTTCAAACTTCAAAGAAAGCATTAACAGTAATCTTTCTTTGTACTGAACTGCACTGAACTGTGAAATGCTTTACAAAAAGAAATCATGTTAAAAATAAAACAGAAAACTTATAGGCAATAAAAGCATTAACTGAACCAGAATAAATGGAAAATGGACCCCAGACCTGCAGACCTCGAGACCCCCAGTGGCCTCCAAAAGCTCCATGTGTGGCAGCTGGTTTGTGGTGATTAATTGTAACTCTGTTTGGGACTTCAGGAATCGAGTGCTGACATGATTAAGGACTTTCAGCTGGTTCCTACTTTATTATCTGCTCTTAGGACCCCATCTTGTAGAGGGACGCTCTGTCAAAATCTAGGTTTCAGGTCAGTCCCACCCTGATCTAATCTAAAATATTTCATTCAAAACAACATGAGGAGGAGAAAAGTGACTAATTCTTTGCATTTGTGATGCCACAATGAACAACAAATGCTTGATATTTTCACTTGATAAGCGACTAACTAATCGGAACATTGGGATCATTATCTGATCAAATAGTTACTAATTAACTAATCAGGTTAACACTAAATATGACTGCAGTGAAGCTTCTGCAAGGTTTTAGGATTTCTTTTCTAAGCAGACAGATCAGTATTTGCTATTTTCTTCCTCTGGAGGGAGCTGCTGGCTTACACTAAAAAACACAAAATCAGGACGCAAGTGGCTCCTGACCTCCCACCAAAAACCCATATCTGTGCAGAATATTGTCTATAAACTAAAACTGCTCTTCTTTTATCAAACTGTGAGACAATGTGAGGCAGAGTTCTTCTCTTTTAAAGCACGATATGCAAATGTAATGATATAGATCAAAGACAGGAAGACATTTGAGCGCTTACAAATCATCTCCGTGAAAAAGATGAGAGTCAATGTGCATTTGTTAAACTTGCTTTAATATTAAGCACTTTACAAACAGGATGTTTTGATCGATACATCTTCTGTGCGGCTGACAGCAGACAAAGCCAATATACAGGTGCAGATTATAAAACAATAAGCAATGAGAACATAAAATGTCTTGATCACAGTGTAGTTTCCTCTCTTTGTTGTCTAATAACGGAACTTCTGCTCTATTTCTATATTTATGACCCAGAGAGGTCTGGTTTAGGGACATTAAAGTGAAACTGCGAGTGTTTATGAAAATGGATTTTCTTACTGACTCACTTTAATATTAGCAGAAGTCCTTCTCTAATGATATAGATGAGTTTATACCATGTTTAATCATATGTTTATATAATACAGAGTATATTTGCAGTACATTCAAAATAGTTTACAACAGCACAGTCCATCAAGCATATAGGCTGCTGACGCTGCATTATAATATCATAGCAATGATCACTGACATGCTACAAATACAGTATGTTTCATTGATGTCTGTGCAAAGTTTTTCTTTTCTGTCATCTGTACAAAAGAAGGTATTGTATACATACTATCACACTGTACAGCTGTCATGATATACTGTATTTAATCCTGTGCACGACTTGTTTAAACAGCGACTCATGTTTTCAGATTAAAATATTTCTCTACAACGATAGCATGAGTACTTCAATAGGACTATGTGTATTATGGTAAAAGCCATACACAGCACATGTGATTGAATTATATACCATAAATTGAACAACTTATCAAACTGGACACAACTCCAGAGTCAAAGCTGATAGAGAGCCCTCTGTCAAATTTTAAAAGCACATTCAAGTCCAGGATTTTCCCCTTAAAACATTCATCATGGGTAAACTTTTATAGCTTTTATACAACCAACTGTTGCTTTTTTTTGCAACTTCAAAGTCCAACATGAGTCAGTTCTCTCACATCAATCAGCACAATTCAAACTCTTCACAGACGTAAAGAGGATTTTGGCACATATCCGCTGTCAGTGATTCATGCAAATACCACCGACATGTTAACTGTATATATATATATATATATATATATATATATAAAAATTATACATGATGTGCTGTTTGAGCCATCTGCTAATCATTCCTGTAACCATTTTCCACTGCTACAAACATGTGTTATCCTGGACTGTTAAAAGGCACATTTGGCAAAAGAATTATAGCAGGAAATGACAGGAATAAACAAAAAAGGAGAAAGGAATAAACAGAATGTAGTTAAATGAGAATAAAAACTAAAAAACATTGATGCAACAAATATGAAACTTGCCAATATTAAAGTTTTCATTAATTTCTTTCCCCATGGAGTAATCAACAATTTCCTGAGAAACTTTGGCGTTATGATACTAACATATCACTAATTTTCCACACATAGGAATACTTGTAATCCATATAATTGACAAGCAGTTATTTTTTAGGAATATAATCTCTTTAGGAAAGAGAATGACTTTAAAATCAATACAGTAAAAGGCAAATTTTAATCACATTTGGGCTGTTTTGGTGCTTAACAAACCTGTCTTCTAGTCGAAGTTGAAGTTATAAATACACAATCTTTATCACAGCTGACATGAGGAAATACATGAATGAAAGTGGGAAAAGTCACAGCAGAAGGGAAGTTAAGGGGATTAAGTTATTGTCACGTAGAGACGTTTTGTGGATTAATGGAGTAGATGGAATACAATTTCTAACATGTAACTTTCACTTGATCTCTGAAATGAAATCATATATCAATGTTGGCACTGTTTAAACCCCCCAAGTGACGCGTCCTCTAACAATAAAAACAAGCGGAGTCAACTTCAGTAATAGAGTCAGAATTACAGTCTACATTGCTGACGTGACGTGGGTTAGGCCCAGGTCATGTGAGTCTTCTTTTCCAATATGGGAAATTGAAGACAGTTCCACTGCTAGTCATGTTGGCTTTCTAGTCCCGTTTGGATTCTCCAGGGGAAGCGCGGCCTCCCTCACAGCGCTGGGGGCCTTCTTGCTCCCCGATACCTTCTCCCCCTTCAACTTGGCTGAGAGGCAGAAGTCTTTGAAGCAGCGTTTGAAGTTCTCATCCAGGAAGGCATAGAGGACAGGGTTGAGGCTGCTGTTGGTGTAGCCCAGAGCCACGCAGAAGAAGTAGGCGGCCATGATGGCGGTGGTTTCGGGCACGCTAACGAGCGCCTTGACGAGGATGAAGATGTGAATGGGCGTCCAGCAGACCACGAACACAGCAACCACCACGACCACCAGGCGGGTGATGCGGCGCAGGTTGCGATCCTTTTCCCGCGAGCCAGACAACATTCGGACGCTCTTCAGCCGCAGGACCATCAGGGAGTAGCACACGGTGATGATGAGCACAGGCACGACGAAGGCAAACACAAACACACATATCTTCATCAGCGTGTCCCAGTAGACGTACGGCTCCGGGAACTGTAAGGCACACTCTGTTATGTCTGCAGGAGGACAGGAGGGAAGGGGGGGAGAAAAGGTGAATTAAGTGATGAAGTGGACTTGCGCTTCATCACAAATAAATTTCCACTCTGTGCCTCTCTGCTATCAATTTAGCAAGCTGTTATGGAACAGCTAATCTGCACTCAAAAGGGAACATTTTTGTGCTAAATCATCTATATTCAGGAAGAATGATGCATGATGTGTGGCTAATGGAAAACTCTGCACTGACAGATGATTTGATAGACTATATTTCTGCTCTGAAAATACTATTGCTGCATACTTTAAGTGAATCTCCAACGCTGAAAATTGGCTGAAACTTTTCAGTTTTATTCAGGAATTGTTTCTCACCACTGTTTGTCTGGGTTCCACCCAGAATAAAAGCAGGTATCCCTGCGGCTGAGGACAGTATCCAGATGCACACATTGATCATCTTGGCTTTGATTGGAGTGCGGAAGTCCAGGGCTTTCACCGGGTGGCACACCGCCACGTAGCGATCCACACTCATCATGGTGAGAGTGAAGATGCTGGTGAACATGTTGTAGTAGTCGATGGAGATGAACACCTTGCAAACCACCTCACCGAAGGGCCATGTGTTCAGCAGGTAGTCGGTGCTCTGGAAGGGCATCGTGGTGGTGACGAGGGCGTCGGCGAGCGCCAAATTGAAAATGTAAATGTTGGTGGCCGTCTTCATCTTTGTGTACCTGTTAAACATGCAGAACACAAGGTTGTCCTGTAATATCCAGGAAGAGAGATGACCAGAGCTAACCATCCATCCAGACTGTCATGGCTGACGTATATTGCTTGGCTGACTCTGTAGAAGACCTTTCTGCTCGGCTCATTATCAATTAAACACTGGCCATTAGTCCACTCTGCTTCCTTGAATATGTAATGCAATTTTTCGGACTCGCAGTTCATTGTTATGTATAGTATACTGCCGATTTCAGGCTGTGCGTAATCAACCTGTTTTCACTTCATTAAATTATAATCACATTAACCGTCTACGTGATGACTTTTTCAAAGTCTAATTTTAAAGTTCAATTTCAGTTTTTAATTTTTTCCAGTGGTGATGCCTACAGGATATAATGAAGCACTGACATTAACACAGACGGTGATGCATTCTTTTACTTTATAATAATATATTTGTGGTAAACTATATTAGAGTGATTATAAAACACAAAAATGATTAAAATGTTGAAACCACATTTCTTGATCCACCATGACCTGCAAGCACCAGGCAGCATGTACTTGTTTATTGTCATCAAAGGGTGTCGCGATTGGACAAAGACCTCGAAAAGTCGTTTAATTTATCAAAATCAAACCTGAATTCTTTCTCTTTCCATCAGTAAAACCTTTGGATAAAACCATACATGACGCCATTGCAGAGCTGAAGATGGTTATGGATTTTTGAGACATTAAAAGCCTTAAAGGAATAGTCAGACATTTTGGGAAATAAGCTAACTGTATTTACTGTCTTGACGAGATGAAAAGAATGATAGCACACTCATATTGGATCGAGTGGTATCGATCTTCTCATCTAACTCCTGGCGAGAAAGCAAATAAGTGTTTCCAACATTATTGACCTATTCTTCAAAAAATGTATTTATTGATTTTTTTAGGCAAATGGGGCCTTTAGCAACAAGCTAAACACACTATTGACATAATGTAGCAAACTGCCTGTTTGCCTGCACATCAAGCAGACATGGAGCAACATTAGCAATCATTTGGAGTCGTGTTTCTGCAAACTAGAAAATTCAAATCCAATATTTACTCTCCTCTTAGCTGTGTTTTGCTTGAAATATCTCGCTTTATAGCAGTGAAACGCTTCACTATGTTCACCAGCTAGTTGTTAGCTTCATCTGTCTGTTGTTTGGTGCTGAGTAGGGAGCATTACAAGGGATTTTTAAAGTTTCTCTTTATGGAAAATGGCTGCCTGCTGCAGGTGTAAAGGAAGCTGATGAGAGCGGTGAGGGTGAACCAAAACAGTTAAAAGTGTGGCCCATAAAACCAAAACAATGAGCTGAAAGAAGCTAAAATGCTCCAAAGAGCTGAGAGGAAGTGGAGAGCTATGTGGGTTGATTACTACGAGCAACACCTTTCACACAGTCTTTTTTTATCTATTGTCAATATAAAGATATTTATTAAGGCAGCTTTAACAAAACAAACTATGCCTACAAGGTGCACTACCAGGTACTGCTCTTAATGGCTTATTGTTTACTGTCTTCTGTTGACTCTATAAGCTTTTGGATTAGTGTAATTTCAAATACTTGTTTACGCTAAATCACCACAAACCACTTCTTTCTCTCTGCCAAAATGACCCTCCACAGAGCAACTAAACAGTAAAACATAGAGTCTTTGCTAAAAACTGAAGTGATAAAATCAGCTTCTACCGACAGGCGACGCAATCACTTTGATTTGAGGTAATTGCGTCTACGGACCAAAGCATTCTGGATGGCACTGCTGCATTTCACTGTACATCGGAGGAGATTTGTTGCTCTCACACACCATAAATAACGCCCAATGAGGTGCAAGCAGGCTATCAGCGTGATAAAGCACCACTGGTTTCAACTATAATTAATATCATGTCCACCAGACAATAGGGCTGATTTATTAAATATTGTTATTGTAGTTTGGAGGTCTTGAGGGTTACTGGATTCATAAAATTGGGTACTTTGAAGCTTTTGGGACACTTGTCAGCCAATTTGTAATGACAGCAGGGATTTTAAACCCTTTCTTTGCCAAAATGCTACTGAACTTTCTCTCTTGGGATTTCCTGGCAACAAAACTCATTTGGATGTTGTCCTAGTTGAATAAAAATGTTTCTATTTCCATGCAGATTTGGATGAGCTTCGGAGCAACATGCCTTCTTTTCTCCGGAGGACCTGTCTCCTGAGTGCATCCGAGATCAAAATGCAGGCGCTGAGGAGAACTCTGACATGCACCAGATGGCCTAAAGGTCACCATAAAAGACTAAAGGGTTGGTGCCAGTGGCTTATTGACAAGCAACATTTACAGAAGCTGTGAATAAACACATACTGCTGGCTGGTTTTCTGCATTCCTGTAAGGCTTTCCTGCATGTGCCAAAAGATACAGTCTTACTATACTACTTACTATACTACTATACTTTAAATCACCATAACTCTCCATAACCTCATATGATTACTGTGCACATTTTGTGGTGTTATGCAAGAGAGAATATATCAGTATATATTTACCAAAATAAAATGACCCTACCTGATGATCACATACATGACGAGGCAGTTCCCCAACAAGCCGACCACAAATACTACGGAGTAGACTGCAGTGATGATGGGGATGATGGGGGACATGCTCTCCGGTTCCCAGCTATCATCATGGGTCACATTGCGGTTCTCTGAGTATCCGGACACCCAGGCTGAAGAATTCACCGGACAGTCCTCCATCAGCGTGGAGAGGCACTTATTGTCTTCTTTGAAAATCTCAACCGGAGTGCTTTCCATGCTGACACCTGTTTATTAGGTTGGAAAACATCTCCTAATTAATAATTTAGAGGATGAATGGATTAAAAAAAAAAGCCTTACACAAGCCTTAACGGTTAATAATAAGGGGACCGAGCCAGAAAACCGCGTGGAAACAACCACTTACATAATGGATAGAAAATTTTAAAAATATATCATCACATTAATGCAAAAACATGAGACCTGCACAAACTTCACCTGGGTTTCAGAGCCACTTGTAGATCATGCAAAACACAGTCGAAAGCACACACACACACACACACACACACAGCTCCAGTCTTTCAGAAAGAAAAAAAACCGCGCATACATTTCTGCAATGTGAAGCTCGCAGAATACTCACCTTGGTCACCCCCGAATTAACGAACGCACCCAGATGTGTTTATCCTGCCCGGTTACGATGCAGCTCCGCTTGTTTTGTTGCCCCGCTGAAGGTTACAGCTCATCAAAGTTTGTGGATGCTACTGCGCGCCCGGAGAGGAGCAGCGGCGGCTTTGCGGGCACTCGTGCACACGCACTGATGAAGAGGAGGTGGTGGTGGTGGCGCGCAATCAGGCTAGATCCACCACGCACACACACGCACACACACACACACACACACACACACACACACACACATACATTTGTTGTCCTAGGTCACTTTTGGGGACATTACATAGACTTACATTCATTTCCTGGAAACTTACTCTAACCCTAACCTCAACTACTGACCCAAAAATCAGCTTTCTCCCAACTGTGGGCATGACTTTTGTCCCTAATTGGAAAAACTGTCCCCAATTAACTGGTCCTAAGTTTGAAATTTGTCCCCAAAAGTAGCCTATAACAGACCACACACACACACACACACACACACACACACACACACACACACACACACACACACACACACACACACACACGTGTTGTTCTAGTTCACTTTTGGGGACATTACATAGACTTACATTCATTTCCTGGAGACTTACCCTAACCATAACCCTAATCTTAACCATGGACCCAAATATCAGCTTTTTCCCAACTGGGGGCACGACTTTTGTCCCTAATTGGACGAGTTGTCCCCAATTAACTGGTCCTAAGTGTGAAATTTGTCCCCAAAAGTAGCCTATAACAGACCACACACACACACACACACACACACACACACACACACACACACACACACACACACACACACACACACACACACGTGTTGTTCTAGTTCACTTTTGGGGACATTATATAGACTTACATTAATTTCCTGGAGACTTACACTAACCTTAACTACTGACCCACAAAATCAGCTTTTTCCCAAATGTACAAGCTGTCTCCAATTAACTGGTCTTTAGTCTGAAATGTGTCCCCTGAAATAGCCTATGACAGACCAACACATACACACACACACACACCCCTCACCCAAAATATGACATGGCAGAGTGATGACAATGACCTGCAGGCTGACACACAATCTCCTTCAATCTTATGTCACAGTGGAGTAAAAACCATTGAGCAACATTAACCAAGACATCCCTGATTTGTTTAAGCGAATTGGAGATTTTTTTTAAAAAGGGTGAACATGACAAAATGTCACTGATCATCCCAGTTTAGTGTTAAATGTCTAAAATCTCTCCTAAATCTAAAAATACAACCACGCAGCTCTCCAAGGAGGCATCTCCTGGTGTAAGTTTTAAAGCAAAGTGACTAAATGTCTGTGTTGATAGACGATGGTGAAGCTGAGAAGTGAGACAGAAGGGAGGCAATGCAGCAGGAGAGATGAATCTGGTGGTATTCAGCCCTGGGTGGGTGCAGTGACGGGGTCATACCTCTTTCACTGGACTCAACGCTGCACATTTTAAGGCATTTCTGCTTTAGTGGACAAAGTACGAGGGCAGCAAAGGGAGATGATAGATGACCAAGGTCCAGCAAGCAGATGACACCATTAGTAATAGTATTTTACTGATTACTGACAACAAATGCTCTTACTTTTCACAGAGCAAACAGTTAATTCTACCTTTTTGAGAGTTTTTTATGTTAGAAAAAATGCTGATTGAACTCAACATCTGAGAAACCACATATAGATTTGGTTTGAGGGTGCAATTTTGGTCTGATGAGAGCAGAAAAATGTCTTCATACACCAACTGTATATTGCTGCTTTAAAGTCTGAAGCCCTCAGACTGATGTATTGAGCTTGGTTTCTCTGCTAAAGATCCCCTGCAGCGTTGTGCCAAGAAGCAGCTCTCCTTTATTCTGCAATACTGGCAAACACCGGCTGTTAGTGAGATAAGTATTATGATAGCTGCTGAAGCGTGTTGTTGAAGTACCGTGCAGATGTGTGAGGTGCATCTGTCTTCAACGACTGTAAAGTTCTGTTTGGAGTCTTTTAAACCGCTCAAAAAAACATACTTAACACGTCTTTATCAGCTTGATACTTCATGACTTTAGTTAATTTTGTGAGAATTACTTGTAAAAATGATTTTAACTGCATGATGATATCAAAACATGGTTAAATACAAGTGATTTTCTTATGCTATACAAATCTAACTGATCCCAAACACACAGTAAGAAATGCCACAGTGTAGATGACATACTGCACATTTATTTGTTTGTAAACAACTTTTTGGTAAGCAAAAAGAATATATATTGGCTCATATAAAGGTCATATAACATATAAAGCATGAAATATATATATTTTTATTTGGTGTAATTACACTGAGGGAAGGGTATCATTTCAATTCCTTTCTACATAGTGGGTTTTAAAGAAAGAAATTATATTTAAAAGAAAGAAAAATGGTTGATTTAGCAATTATTATCTATTAAAAGTCTTATATATAGCACCTTTCATACATACAATGCAGCTGAAAGTGCTTTAAATCACTGTATATACAGTATATATATAAAACACATTTGAAATAAATAATATATATAAATAGCCCATATATATTAACTGATTGATTTTCATTGACAGCCAGGATTATTATTATTTTCTTCATATGTTTTGTTCATCGTTTCATCTTCTCCTCCTTTAGAGGCACATATATTGTATTATATTATATTACATTATATCATATTCTTCAGCCATAATAATGACAACAAACATTAAGGCTGCAATGACTCAAAACATTGCATGAAACAGAATAAAAATATAAACTTACAGATGTTTGCATTGGATGCATCGGGGAAACGCTTTGCGTGAACATTATGCAACAGTGATTTACAGCGACGTGAGTCATCCTCAGCTTGTCATCTGTCGACAAAGTAGCCAATCTACCACAGCTGAGCTAATGTTTGAGGGTATAAAAAGGTCTCATTTGTTGATTCCTCAAGGCTCTCGGGAAGCCATGGATCTGTGAGCTTTTGTCAGTAATTATGGTGAATTTAAGGAGCAAAACCAATGAAAAGTCAAAAGTCATTACTGCAGAAAAAATAATTTAAACTGTTTGGCTGCTGACTCAACGTAAGTTATGAATGAGCTCATTTCTGCTCTGGGTAATGCTTCCATTATTATATCTTTATAGCTAGAAATGTCTCTGTCTAGCAATCAGGCCAATTACTTGCAGCTCAAGTTATTCATGTTGAAGAAATGTAAAAGTATCTGCAGATAACCTTAATGTGCACTTTTAAATACACTCAAGAGACGTATTATCCTCTCTACACACACTAAGCTTATGAATGTATTTATCTTTGTATATGGTTTGTGAATGTTGAGATTTTATTGTGTACATCCGTCAGTTATTTCCTAAAGCCAGATCAGATCTTACTTTGTCTCTTGTGGCTCTGCTAAGTCATTGGTTTTCTGTGGTGAAACTGTTTTCACATCCCAGCAACAGCAAACAAAAATTCACCAACTTTCTCTTTTATTTTTGGCTTCGGGAAAGATCAGTGCAAGTTCCCAGAAGCTGAAACTGAACTCTTGAAAAAGGGGCTGGGATTTAGTCCTGAATGAGAAGAAGCAGTTTGAATGAAAGTCTAGAAAGTCAATTAAATCAGCTTCTATTAAGAAGAACATAACATTCAATCTGGAGGTAAATATGTGGTTTGTGCGGACTGAATCGTCCATCCACTGTATACAAACAGTAAACCCTGTACTGAGGATCATTTACATTTACAAGATTCTTCTCAGAGGTTGAATTTTGAACTGGGAAGATGAGAGTCGGACGACACCTGAACCTGAGCACCTGTGCTCATGTTGTCATCCAAGTAACATGTGAGCAAAACTAAAATGATCTTAATACATTATTTATAGCCACAGACTAGAGAGTCTTACCTATGTTGCATCCCTGCCTGAATATTTTGAGAAAATGATCATGTATTTGTATTTATGTGCTGACAGAATTGTATTGCATATAGAATATTGTTTGGAGCTATTTTTTTTTTTACTTAATTTCTTTATTGTCCTATGTTTTTGTATCAAGACAGCATAAAAACATGAAGCATAAGCACAACAAATACACAAGAAGACAATTGAAGACATGAAAAGTGTTTGTACTCGGCATGAAATTCGGAATAAAATAAATGATGTACGTTAAAAGAAGAAACTTATTACCATTTAAGTAAGTAGGTTTGCACATACAGCCTCGGTGTTGTGGTACATAACAATCAAAATATACACAAAAGTCAAGCAATCATAAATAATATGAATATGAATAATATGAAATTTGCAATAACAACATGCACAATAAATTCTAAGTGAAAAGAGCTGTTGCAAGTTTAAAATAAAGAGGATGAACTGTACAAAATATTGATCAGGAATGTGCAAATATCCAAAGTATAAACAGCACATGCAATGTGCAAATGTGGAGCGAAGAAAACATCAGAGAGCAGAATAAAGATAAGAAGTGCCAAGCTGTGTGAGGAATTAGAATTGGCGGAAATTATTCCGTATATCAGATCAACATGTGAGTATAAATTTCTTAGAAAAACGTTGCCATTGAACTGAATCTCTGATTTAATCTACTGTGATCAGCAGATCTGAGCTGGGCAGCATGTGGAGATCCAGTGGAGAGACCTTCCTCCATCCAAGCAAATCCATTTCCTGTTAACTGTTGAACCGGCTGAAGAATCCTTAAGCAAATCTTCCACAGCTGGTTCTGCCCACTGAATCTGTACATTAGATGGGTGAGCTTGAGCGAATTCCCCCTCAGTAATCAATACAACATTAATATTCTAATGAACTTCAATCCCATCCCTCCACACAGACTAATACTCTGCTGATTTAAGAAAAAATACTATATATGTGAACAGACACAATTATGTGTTCCAGTAAGAACTGTAAATACATGTCCGCAGTGAGGGATTAAATAGATTGAAAAGAAGATTACTTTGAACGTCTGCGGCTCCCAACAAACAGCATCAGATGTGACTCATGCTTTGTGCTATTTTGAGAGCGAATACAGAAACCTGGGACTTTGTTGCTCCTCCTATCACAAATGTTTTGATGCTTAAGGTTCAAAAAAAGGTCTCAAAGGCTCAAAAGCAAATTCCACCATCCACCAAGAATATCTCCACACACGCTCGCCAAACACACACAACGCGGTAAAGCTTGTTATTGACTTTCTCCGATGCACACATAACTAGTTTCAGAATCACAGCATCAACTTATTGATATTTTTTAACCCCGAGTACCAAGTCTTCATGGTGCGAAAGCACATCGATGCATGTCTGACAGGAGGGTTACTTGACCCTGCTGTTTTGCTAAAGCACAACACATGACGATGACATTTACAAGTTTGCTCTTAATTTGCAGCTTTTGTGGGGAAAGTGTGGGAGGCCGGCGGAGTATCTTTCACAGCTTTGTCTGAACTCACAGGCATGAAAGGACAGATGGATGCCAGAACATGTTTCGTTCGCCTGCACAAAGATGTGAGTGGGTCAGGCGGGAAATCTTGGATCCAAATTAAATTATATAAACTGTGTGATAAATTTAAAGTTTGAGGCACTGACATTCATTTGTTATATTTTTTTTAGTCTAAAAGGATTTCTTAGACAGGCCAATTAAAGTTTGGAAGCCTTTTCTCAACAAAAAAAAAAAAAGAGGCTCAAATTCAACTTGGCTGAAAATGAAAAGAAAATGCAATTATTCTTGTCAGAGCAAAAAAAAACCCAAAAAAGTCTGTCAAAAGTTTATTGCACTGAGCCATTACTGTGTGCTCACGCCCATAAACCTACTTCATTTTGTTTAAATCAAACTCTACCATGCTGGTCTTCAGTAATTTGCATATTTTCCCATAATTAAAAACAAGAACATCCTGGAAATTAAGAGAAAGTGGACATTATTTGTTGTTTCTTTGATTTATAAACCTCTCAGACATCGCTGGCCATTTTCCAACCTGCTGTGTTTTTCGCTCTTTCTTTTCGTAAATTGGCTCACCAAAAACAGTAATAGAGGTCGTCACTATTTGACACCAGGTGATTAATCTGCTCTCTCCTTCTGCAGGTATTGGTGTGAGTAAGCGTCTACACAACTTCTTCTTCACTCGGTAACATGAGGCTGAGATAAAAATGCATAGGTTCAGAGGTGAGAGCGGCTATTTCAAGCTGCTGGTTTTCCCTGCTGGATACATATGGTGTAAGTGGGAAATTGAGCGTGTTGGCTGCTGTTCTGAGGTAGCAGAGTTCATTGCAACATGGAGCAGGCAGTAATGCACTTTTGTGATATTGGAAAAAAAAAAACAGTGGTACTCTCAGATCCCAAAGGTCGCAGTAAAACTCACTACGGAGAACGCTGTAAATTGTATCTTGCAAGTTGAATTCTTCAATCAGAGCTGTTGAGTCATGCAACCACACTGATGCCACTGCATAAAATACAGCAGGTTTCAGAATGGCAACAAACGTGTGTCCTTGATTCTATCGCTTAAACAGATTATACCAACTTTATTTGTAATTTACAAACTTTTGAATTTTTTTCAGTCTGACAAAACAGCCAAAAATCTGATGAAGATGGCTGTATCATCAGTACTGTAATTAAAACTATTTAAAACACAGGAGACAAACCTGGCTGGCTTCCATTTCACTCAAAGAGCATTAATGATGTTGGGAAATAAAACCTGGCTCGTGTTCCAGATCATCCCAAAGGTGTTTGAATGGATTGAATCCAGGACTCTGTGCTGGTTTTTCCACACCAAACTCACAAAACTATTTCTCTATGGACCTGAGTTTCTGCAACAAGTCCTCTAAATTAAAAGACAAAACACATCATTTGTAACTGCCCTCCAGAACGACACTCATACGTGTTTTCTGATCTGACACAGCTATGGTTCACTTTGTCAAAGTTGAACATTTTGTTGACCCATCAAGCCGCCCAGACCTCCTCCCTCTGCGGACTTTGTGGCTCTAACAGCATTGCTAGACTCACAGGTCAGTCTTTAAACACTTGCACCTAGAGACTGAGGACAATCTGCCAGGTTTCATTGTCAAAAAGGGGGTGTAGGTTTGTTAGCAGCCGTTCTCGCTGCTGTTAAAGCAACTACCGGGCATTTAGAAATCCCCAGACTTCGGTAGGTGGAGATCTCTGATTGTCTGGTATCACGAGACTACAATGTTTCTTTGCTCCAGATGGACAAGAGTCATAATTCCTATGAGGGCTTTGTCACTTGAATGTAAACATAAATTGGGAAATATTTGCTGAAACGAGTGACTGATATGCTCACTATTGCCTAAAATATAAGAATTGCTGTAGCATTAGTATTACTCCTCATAGAAGCTGTTGCAAGTATACAAAAGTACTGTGTGTGGACAATAGTGTCAGACATACTTTTGGCCATATATACAGATTATTGTTATTTACTAATTAAATACATACAGATATGTCAATGCAATGAAAGAATATATTGTAGATGGGAACTCGAGTGCATCCATACAGTACTGTAGATGTTTATGTGATCCACCTTGAGCGGAGGAGCCAGCAGGGCACAATGTGTTTGATCTATGACCCAAAGGAACAGCTGATCATCTCCAAAAATGCTGAGTGAGCGCCGTGAGAGAACAGGACATTTACAATCAAAGGCCGAGGGATTGGACTGCACACAGAAGCTCCACTACATCAAAAAGCGAGGAGGGGGGAGGGGGGGAGGGGCAAGTTGGAAAATTTAAGGGTTGATGTAGTGAAAAAGTTGGAGAAGGAGGCAGAAGTGATGAAAGATGTGAAAAGAGGCCAGAAAAGATGAGGCAGGTGAGAACAAGAGACTTTTACTGACACAGGAAAATCATTACCTCACGACCTATGTGCTCTGATGAAAACTATAAAGTATATAGATAATTACTTAAACCCTTAATACTTACATAACGTTAAACATTTAACCAAAACAGCTGTGAAAGTCAAATAAAATTAACTTATATGTTTAAAAGGTAATTGTAGACATAAATGAGTCTTTTTCTCATTGGAAAATTGTATTTAATATCATGAAAAGTATCATGTCTACTGTTTTTGTGATTGAGTATAACTGCAGACTGTGAAGACCAAATTTATTTATCTTTTTCCTGAACTTATATTTCTGGTTTCTTACAACTTGGGATTTAAATTCATAGTTTGGGTCGTAATTCCTTTTACTAATAGGTTAAATTCTGATATCTGGAAATGTCATTGTACTGTCAAAACTGTAGCTGAAACCCCGATATTTAAGACATTAAACAGACAAATAAACATTACAGACATTAAAATAATATCAATCTTCTCATATAACTCTGCAAGAAAGTGAGTAAATGTATTTCTCCAAATGTAGAACAATTTCTTTACTCAGAAAAAAAGGAAAGGAGCCATCAAATGCCAAAAAAAAAAAGAATTGAATATGCTCAACATGTGCACAAATACAGGCATTAATGGCATGAAGAACACAGAAAAGCCTTGGATCTGCAGCTACTCTGGATCGCAACATGTTCCAATCTTCTGAGTTTGAGAAGCCTTTTCCACCATTTTCTGTGGAACTATTAAAAACAAGTCAGATAGGGCAAGAAACAAGAGCAGTCAGGCGTTCATACGGTTTTAAAACAAACCCTCAGGTTAGACCAACATATTTGAAAGAGAAAATGAAGGTAAACCTATTTACCAAACTGTCCGTTGGAAACATCACAGTTTAGAGCTACACTTCTGTGTAAAGGTTTCAGCAGAATAAGGGATTACCACCTACAGTCCAAATAAAGTGGTTTAGATGATCTGATTGTGTTTCTTGCCCAGTCGGACTTTGTTGTGGTGATGTTACTATGAACCCCTCTTCGTAGCATTTACTTTGGTGAGTACGATATCCTAACTGATAGAAATCATAAACTTAGTGGCGATTTAGTGGCTGTTTAATAAAAGCAGAAATCTGTTTTAAAATATTAAACCCAGCCCTCCTGCTGTTTTTATTAGTTTCATGTGAAGAATCAATCAAAATCGTTTTAGTCTTTGCATCGAGTTGAACGGCTTTATCCCGATATCAACACAATACGATGCTTTTTGTAGAATTAAAGATCAGATCACGAAGCCACTGGAGCCTGATATTACAAAGAAAGCAAACACCAACTCTCTGTAGAAATCTTCCTGTCTTTCAGTGTCAGATATGCTCTCTGTAACGGATGATTTGCTACACAGTCTCAAAACTTGTTCAGCATCAGCGGCTGTAACAAAAGCTCAATGCAAACACAGCTATGTTCACTGTGTGTTTCATGAATATATACATCCAAAACCTGTAGGCATTCTCTCAGATATATTTCTCATCTATTCTGCAGCGAGGACTTGTGTTTCCAACGGTGTGAAGTGTCCTGGCATTAAAAGGTTCTCACTGTGATCTTCCCCCCAGCAGTCACCCAGGGAACCGCCGGCATTTTGATGGAGGCATGCGACTTAATAAGAAGTGAGAGCTGTCAATAGACGGGATCAATAGGCACGCTGATGCATATCTCAGCAGCTTTCGTAGCTTTTCACTCACACGGATGCACACACTCACCCTTGATTCTGAGCGTTGCAGCACTAACTCCCCCATGCATACATGAATACACACAAACATGCATGCATACACATACAGATCTCTCAGCAGACCTGGCCTTGATTGCTGTGTGAAACTGAATACATCAGCAGGACATATGTGATTCATAATAAAGCCCACACACCACAGTGAAGGCAAACATTCACAGCTGATATTCACTCTCAGTGCATTTCAGGACTTTTCTGTATCTGATGTATCAGGTGTTGTTTTTAGTGCCTCAAACAGCTTTTTTGGTTCAGTTAGTGATTTCCTATATTTGTCAGAGTCAGACAGACACTTAAAATCTCCCGGGGAGCTTGTCTGAACTTGCAAATGGCAGCACATGTTGTTCTGAAGAGATCAATGTGTAGCAACAGTTACTCAATCTGAAACAAAAATAAGAGTTGTACTAACAACTGTACTTTAGTTAGTCGAGGCAGATTTCCTTCTGTAGTTCCCTAAACATCTTCCTCTGAATAGCAATTGTCCAATCATAGCTTAGCAACCGTAACTAGGCACAGCAGATCTGTCAAGCTTTGTATTTCTCCACATGTATAAATAGTGTGTACATGGCTTTTTTTTTAACCACCTTTCCAAACACAAGAGAAAAAGTGCAAGGATTTAATTAAACTGCTGTAATGTAAACTGCAAACATTAGCGAAAACCAAGGAACATATTATCATTATTATTATTATTATTAACTACCTACATTATTTTGTGGGGTTACAGATTACATTCAGGCACAGCCATGGTGTAGGAGTCAAATTAGGCTAATGTTAGCAGCTCTGTCCTGCTCTTTACTGGATTTGGGAAACTTTTAAGCAAGCTACGTGTTACCCAAGAAAGCAATAAGTTTCTTAATATTCAACAGTTAGTCCTCATCCTCAAAGCCTTTTCTTTTGTAAAAGTGAAACCCACTGTTTGAAAATACTAACGATAACACATAAATCTAACCTCTGTATTGCATGTCAAAGTATGTTTTTCTATATAAAGCAACTGAATGGGCTTATGTTACGACGAAATAACATTTTAATTACATTTTTAATTAAAATAGCTTATAATAGCTATAATGGCTTCTCTGGAAGACAAGAAATGCTGCTCCTCCATTGCCCTGGGGCATGTAGCATTAGCCTTAAAGGATAAGTTCACAATTTTTCAGGTCAGTCAGCTTCCTATAGGAACACTGAGAGAGGTTTTAATTGCTGTAATCATTCCTCCTGTTCATGCTGGCTGTTAAAAGATCCCCTTCAAATGCACTTTCAATGTAAGTGATGGAGGCCAAAATCCACAGCGTGTCATTTAGTCTGAAGCTTTTATGAGGCTTCAGCAGTCTGAGTTAATCATATCAGGTGGATATCTGACACATTTACAGTCTTTTTAGCATCAAATTCTCTCTTTGTGTTTCCCTGTTGAGCTGCAGTGGAAGTTTAGTAACAAAAAGAGGGACTTTGGCACTAAAAAGACTGTGACATTGAAAGATATCTGCTTGATTTGACTAATTTGGACGCTGAAGCTTCATATTAGCTTCAGATAAACTTTTGTCGCAGTCAACCATTCTTGGGTACTTGCTGTCATTTCCCTTTTTCCGAATTCATGTAGCTGAATGTCGGATTTCCTCTGAGTTGATTGGAGGGTTATTCAGGTCACCTGTGGCTCCTTAACAGTAATTGAGAGCAGCTGGGCGCATTCTCCTCTCGGCCAATCAGGGTGTGACGATGCACTTTCTCCGGGGCTTAAGAGAGGTGGGAAATTATGCACCCTTGTCATTCTGATCCTTCATCGACTTACTGTAGACCTTATTTTAGCAGATATTGTCAGACAGAAACTCTGGTCTGTTTAGGCCTTTTTGACACTTCATTGAAACCTCCTTTATGCACATTTCCTTATTATTGAAGAGGCATGTGTTCATTATTATTGAGTAGGTATTTAACATCACTGAAAAAGCATTTGTTCATTATTATTAAGGAGGCATTTTTCATTGTGAAGGCACTTGTGAGCTTTCTTTCTCCAAGTAAATATATTTTCTATTTTTATGTGGTTTGGAACTGGTGTTTCTCAGGCTTCTTCTTCCCAATCAGTTGAAGTCTGGGGAATCAGTGCCGCCACACTTTTGAATACATTTTTGCACAGAAGGAGGAGTGTTGATTTTGGTCCCCCTTCACGTACATTGTAAGTACCAGTGCAGTGTTCATTCAAAACATGACTGTTTGGAACGGGCTGATTTCTCATTACCTGGAGAGAACAGTGCCCGTCCCCTAAACGCCTCACATGCAGACTGTCAATAGACAATTTTGAGATGTGCTGACATTGATTGGATGAACTGCAGTGCCTGTTCAAAATGTGCCTGAGACATTCTGCGTTATGTCTTGAACATACATACCAACTTTTCACATGAGGAATGTGAATAAGTTTAACTCTCTGAACTTTCTTAATTCATATGGTAGTTCTCATCACGACTGATGTAATCCCACCACAGTGTGAGTTGCAATGGCAGAGTGGCGCTGTTCGTATCTCTGCTTGTTGACTCCATGTGCAGAAGCAATGTTGTTTATGAGCTATTTTTATATATTGCTCATATAGTTTTCATCAAAGTCACAGATTTAACATTAATTAGATAGCTATCAAAAATTCTAAAATTTGTTTAAAAAATATGAATTTAGCAAATGTGCAGCAGTATGGTAAGTTTGACAGGTATAGCAACAGTAACTAAGGGGGCGGGGCTTAGCAATGGTCAATTGTTGGTCATTGGTACAAATTAGTACACTTAGAAATGGACTGTACTTGTATAGCACCTTTCAAGTCTTCCGACCACTCAAAGCGCTTTTTACACTACGAATCACATTCACCCATTCACACACATTCATACACAGATGGCACAGCCATCAGGAGCAATTTGGGGTTAATTGTCTTGCCTAATGACACATCGGCATGTGGACTGGAGGAGCCGGGAATCGAACCGCTGATCTTCCGATTAGTGGACGACTCGCTCTACCTCCTGAGCCACAGCCAGAGGTAAAGCGTTTTTCCTTTTTGGATTCTGAACAGTTACTGATGATTCTTGAAAGAGTTTATTTTTTTGGCAAACTGAACTTGATCGCTGCTGGACTGGAAATCTGGATGCAACGTCATATTATTTTCCATTTTGACGGTTGACAGAAAAAAAAAAATCACCAAACAATAAAATTGGACCATAGATTCAAGGTACAGAAGAAAAAAAGTTTCTTTAAGCTGTATTAAATGGTTAACTTTTTCCACTCACCCCTGTTTTGGAGCAAAAACTAAAATGACATATTCAAATTTTTAAAACTGCTGCAGTCCCTGAACCACAGTGACTATATGTGCATAAATAAAGTCTCGCCAGAAAGGAAAGTTTCTTGTGAAAGTGTCAGAAACTCAGTGAAACAGAAACAGCAAAGAAGGTCTTTGAAGTAGACCTACTATATATATATTATTTCACTCTAAATAACTCCCTGTGCTCCTACCTGTAAAGGCCATGGAAGTATGGAACTGTCAACAAAATACCATTGAATACTTGACTTAAATTCAAGGACGACAGCACACTGTGACTCTTCACTGTCTGCTGACTTTTGGAGACTCCATATTGTGGTAAACATGAGGACTTCCTTATTATGGTAAAACCACAAGAAAGGGAGAGAGGGCCAACAAGCTGGTTAAACTTGGCTTTTGGACATTTTTCACATGAATTGCCAGAAAACCACATATGTCTGTTTGTGAATTTATCACATGTGAAATGATATCATACAGTGTATATATATGTTGTTTTCACATAAGGACTTAAATTTCACATGAAATACCTTATAAGCAAACTATTTTATGACGTTCCACATGTGATCAGCATCTCAAATGTACTTTTTCTTGTGATTAATTCACTTTTGATTCTACTTCACTCTATTTGGTTTGTCTGGCATCATAGACAAGATGGTGTTCAGCTTGTTACATCATTCTTTCATGGGTCCACTTAGGCGATGGCGAATGCCCAGACTGTCCAATTTCAGAGCAAATATCGGATGGAAATGAAATGATACTAGGAGCAATTTTATCTGTCTACCCACACAGTTATTTCACCAGATAAATTACAGTGCCAATATCATCTGTTGCAACCAAAATTCATGCCAATAGAAGAGCACCAAGCGCTGTCGCTGCAGAAAAATATATCATTAAATGAATGACTTCATCTTTGTGATAATGATCGTTTTGACCGAATACATGAAACAGAAATGATCTCAGGTGGACTTTGAATCCAGGACAGGCAATTAATTCATATGTTATGTGACATATTGTAACATGTGTGGTTTTGCATCTGGCATCAGGTGTGTATATGTGTAATGTTTGGACTTTGACAATGATGGCAGCGATAGGAACAGATGGTTAAAACAAGTGTAAACATCACTCACACACTACGTTTCTACAGATGCCTCCTTTTATTCTCCTACAGGAAAAAAAACCCTCAGTTCTTCTGCATTCATCACCATTATTGGTTTATAATTTTGACAAACAAAGTGGAAACATGATTATAATAACCAGTTTCCTCACACTGACATTGATATAAGCAGAGAAAAATATATGGCGTTTAATTAGTTTCAAAACCCGTGCACATAAAAACCAGGCATGTGCACGTGATTTGAGCGCACAGAACAGTATCTGCAAACAGAAAGCATCCAACTGCTCGCTGGTCAAGTTGACTTTTGAGACTTTGGAGGCAGGGACGGAGTAGACAGTCTGATCCTTTGGTCACTCTGAATACTGACCTTTGATTGGCTGTTTGGTTTGTTCACTGACTGAAGGCAGTTGCCTGAGAGAACAAAGGGAAACATAAATAATGATATTTAGCAGCTGATTTTGTTTTTTTACCACTTCTACTTGTGAAAAAGTGTTAACACTGGTGATTTCACTATTTCTCCATCCAGACCACATTAGACCAGGTCTAGATCAAAACCCACTATACTGATATATACACCTGTCACTGCTGGACTGGGTAACCAAGGAGATTTCAGAGACTCATTAAAACACAGTTTCAGATATGCAACTTCTGAAAGTTTCTTTGGCTAACATTCACAATTTTAATCTTGCTTTTCAGTAGTCTGATATTTTTATATCTTTAATTTTTATTGAATTGTAAAACTGTATTTTGTTTGTTTCTTCACAACTTTTGTAACCATGCATGAATTCAAAAATGTTTTTTTTTTTTTCTAAATTATTGTATGAAACATAGTGTAGTAGTAGTAGTAGAAGAAGAAGACTTAATGAAAATGGTTCTACGGAAGTAAATTTAATAATTATGAAATTCAGACTTGCTTCTCTTATTCTCTCATTATTATCTATAAGTAAATTATTGGGAATGGAGATCTCTCTTCAGCAGAATAACGTCTTATCGTCTCATATTTAGTTATTTCATTTCTCTGTGTAAACAGATATTTTATTAAAAGATGTTTTATTACTTTCTGCAGTCAAATTAAGTTTAATGAAGATCACACCACTGAACGCCTGCATGAAAATGACCCTCACATGGCTGCTTAAAATGATGTCTGAAAAGAACAACAGTATCTCTCAGGGTTTTATGATTATATGTCTTATAAAACTATTCATCGAAGCTGCCCTTCTTCTCTATGCATGCAGGGACAGATTATGAGACAGATTTTATTAAAACTTCCATATTTGGTTTAACACTGGAGTTGAAGAGTCCATATCCTTTCCAAAACTTTCTGCCGCCGTAGATCCACGTTATACTAAATAATATTGGGCGCCATGGAGAATATTACAGGGAACCATCAAAGGACAGGTTACATTTTCAGTTATCACACTTATTTAAATTGCTTTTCTAAATTTAATTTTTGCTTACTCTAGTCTAAGCAGGCACTGTGCAGCTGTTACCTGGGAAAAAATAAATAAATAAATACTGGATCAGACTCGGTATTGGCAGGACTTGGATCGGACAAGAACTTTGGTGATGGATAATTCAGCAAAACCCTGGTGACATTTTTAAGGTTTAGGGTTCTTTCTCTATGTCAATACCCGTCCATGGTTAAGGTTTGACAAAGATTGGGTTTCGGTTGAAATTAGGGCTGCCACAGAAGACTAAAGAAACCAGAAAATATTCACATTTGAGAAGCTGGAATCAGAGAATCTGGACTTTTTTTTTTTTTTTTGAAATGACTCAAAATGATTAATCAATTATCAAAACAGCTGGAGGTTAATTTAATAGTTGGCAATTAATCGATTAATCATCGTTGCAGCTCTAGTTAAAATTTAAAACGCAAATGTTAACTGCAGGCGTGTGACAGGATGCAAACATGGTGGCCACGTCACAAACCTTCTCATAAAATATGTTTCTGGAAACATTTGAGGCGAGAAACAGGCAATGCTGTAACATAATCTTGATTCATATTTGATCAGGATGCCTAGTTTGAAAGTTTAATCTACTGTGAGTTTCTCCCTCTTCTTCTGTGGAGTTGCACGACCGTGTGAAGAGGTGCAAGAAGGGAAAGTTCCTGAATGTAGCTGCATGTGTGAATAGTGGAAATCACTAACAGTGCCTGAAGGGTTAGCCCAGTCATTTACTGGGGAGTATTGTGAAAGAGGCTAAACTCTGGTCTGTGATCTCCTGCATGAAAGTCAGACCATCCCGAGCTCCACATTCTTACTTCCTGCCTTGCTACATAAATAGCACAGATTGGCACTGAACACTGGCATTGGATGTTAACGGTGATGTGCAGAATTGTCCAATATGGATATAAATTCAATGAAAGGAGATCACCAGCAAAAAAAAAAAAAAAAACATGATCAGGACATCTTTCTTTGACATTGAATAAGAAACGTTAATAACAGTCATTAAATAAAGATTATCTGGCTTCAAGGCCAAGGCGCCAAAACACTAATGCTTGTACAAACTGTGTTGTTGCAGCACTGATCTACTCTCCTGGTCCGAGACATTTACAGTAATTTGTAGGTCAGACACCTCAGTGCCTTCTGTGTTTTGACATTTTCCCAGGATGTTTGTGTGCATCAGAGCAGCTCCCCTCCCCTCGTCTACAGATGGCTGCACACAGTCACCGACACACACCAGACAGATGGAGAAAGCGGTTTGTGTCGTTGAATCGCTCGCTGCTCAGTTGCGTCCACGTTTCCATGCCGACCATAGGCAGCAGTCACACTGGAGTGAGTGGCGACCTTCTTAGAAAGGCTTTATCTATCACTCAATTTAAATAAAAAGACTTCTAGTTGGGAGCTCATAAGGAAAGTATGTGAGCAGTACAGTATATGAGGAGAACAAAATAAAGAAATATTCAAGGAGCTGCAGTGTGTCTGAGGTTAACAAGCCTCATGGATTAGACACACAATAACACAAATATAAAAATGAAATTAGCTTCGTTTATTACGGCTGCACCATAAATATTCCTTTATAATTGGCTGCTTAATAATTAATGCTCCGTTACACATGCTTTAAAAGTAAACGTGCGTTTGTCGTTGGTTTGTTGTGCATCATAAAATGAATCGCCCCGTCAGAGGGATTAACATGATAGATCACTATGATGCTGAGCTGTGAGGCTGCAGGCTGTTTTTCCAATTTGCACTTAATAACATACGGCTGGAGTGGCACTGATTTGACTTTACATTTCATAATAGTAGCACTGAGGGTAATGCTGTTGTGCATTAGGCTAAGGGAAAAAGTGATCAGCCTGGAAAAAGCTTTTGTGTTGCCACATTATTAATATGGTTTTATCAACACTGCTGCTGATGCACTAGAGATGTGGGGGAATTATCAGGGGCGGTGAAACATATTGAGTGTCTGTGACATTGTGCTACTGATGGTGTTAATGGTCCCATTTAATTAGATCAGGTAACTTGGACAATATGAATGCTTTTTTATATATTTGCCCTGAAATGCTCTCAAAGCTGAGGGAAACAGCTATGTAATCAGCAATGTGCAACAGAATATTTAATTATTTTCAGGCATTTTTCACCCTTATTTATCCATTTAGTCACCACGACACCACCTGCAACAACAATTAATTATACTTTAGAGTTCTTTTGTAAGTTATGCACTGGTGTAAGTCTTGTAGCTGTCAGATGTCTGTCAATTTGTCCACCACTTTGGTCCAGACTGAAATATGACAACTACAGGACGGATTGCCATTAAATGTTGTACACATTGATGGTCCCCAGAGGATGAATCTTACTGACTTTGGAGATTCTTTGACCACTGTGAGGTTGAGATTTCTGGCTTTTAGTGAAATGTCTCAACATCTATGACATTTGGTACAGAAATCTTTAGTGGCCAGAGGAGGACTCTTAATGACTTTGATGATCCCTGGAGGTTTTCTCTAGCGGCACCAGCAAAAAAGTTTTTAATTTGGTTCATGACCAAATTCTTGCAAAACATTAATGGCTTTCCCATAAGCCCCCAAACCTGTCTCCTAGAAATTGTGTTCAAATATGTCTAAACCGCTTTGTTAGAAATGCTGGCTGAATTTTCTTTGTTGAGCTCTCTGTCAACATAATGAGAAAATGAGAAAATTAACGTATTTGGCAAATTGCAAAAATGAAATGTTCAGAGACAATGTAGTTTGTTTTTTCCTCACCAAAATATGATCTTGCAGTGACATTATTAAACTTTTATGGTTATGTCTGGGCACTGGCAGCACTTTGATGGTCTTAGTTTAATCCAGAAAAAAAGTCTGCAGTGACTTGTAGCTCGACGTGTTTATGAACATTTAAATGAAACCACAATCTTTCACTAACTTTAACCAAAGTGCTTTGTTGTCTAAACCAAACCACATGCAGGACTCGTGATGCAAACCCCAGACTCTAGTGTCCGACCTCCTCTTTCTGACTTTAGCACAACATGTAGTGCACCGTTGCCTGTGAACATAATCTAAGCAGCAATTATGTTTGCCAATGCAACATAACCTCAGCTATGCTTTATGTTTAGTGCTAATTAGTAAATACGAACATGCTAAATATAACTTGTTAAATATCAACATGTTAGTATTGTCATTGTGATTCTGTTAGCATTTAGCTCTAAGCACTGTTGTGGTGCCCAAGTGCAACCCTTGGTTGTAGCCTCTTTATGTCATGTTTTTCTTCATTTACCAGCTTGGTTACCCAGACACCACCACCACCACCACCACCACCAAGATATCCCTTTAATGATGCTTTCTGGTTAATTTCCACTGGTGCAGAGTTGCTTCCAACTTCTGAAGTTTTGAACATACTGCACAAAAAGTTACAAGACCTTTTTTCAGACACAAATGTTAATGTTCTCTAGGTTTGCTACTATCAGCACAGCACTTTAAAAACACATAATGAAGAAGTCAATTTTATATACTGTATATAGCGCCAAATCACAACAGTAGTTATCTCAGGGCACTTTTCACATAGAGCAGGTCCAGCCTGTACTATTTAGTTTACAGAGACCCAACATTTCCCCATGAGCAAGCACTTGGCAACAGGAAAAACTCCCCTTTTAATGGGAAGAAACCTTGAGCAGAACTGGGCTCTAGGTGATCAGCCATCTGCATCGACTGGTCGGGTTGAAAGAGCAAGATGGAGGGAGAGAGGGGAAAGAGAGAGAAGCACAGGAACAACAACAATAATAACAGAAATATGACCAATAACAAAAGAAGCAGCGGTGGGCATCAAGCTGGACAGCAGTCGGTCCGTAGCTAAAGGTCTCCTGCGAGAACTAATGATTCCTTCCCTCATATGGTTCAATAAGGATTGAATTCAAATCATTTTTTCTTTTGAATGGAAACTGACATATGTGAGTGTGACTTCAGTCATTTCCTCCTATTCATTATTAGACAGCTGCTTCTGGGAAACAGCAGGGAACTGGACAGGCAAATATTAATAAATACTGTATATCAGACAGAGAGGGATGTTAAAGGTGCTGGGAAGTGCATTTCTATTAAGTCCTGTCAGCAGCCTTAAATTATCGCAACATAAAGATGGGCAGCAGAGCACTGTAAGGGCTGGTTTGGTGGGAAGCTATAGATTCACACTCAGCTTTACAACCACTAAAATCCGAGCAGTGTGATGGAAGTCTATTGATTGCCATATGAACGGAGAGAGAGTGCATTATATTTGGATTAAATAGACCGTGGCGAATGAAAAATTTAACTGGTAACCACACACAGGGAAGTCGAGAGACAGCTCTTACCGTTCTCTTACCAATTAAAATGTACCTCAAGCTACTGCTTAATGAAGTATCTACTGTAGTGCAGTACAAACAGTCTTTACAGTGTTGAGTTGTCATATGAAGTTTGACCATGAATAAGCATTTCGCCCCAGCACCCGAACGCTTTGATCGTAGAATTTCTGCACGACGGGTTCATTAAAAACACTTTTTATGCAGCTTCTCAGCATAAACAATATGTAAAAGGACTAGTCAAGAAAATATTTTAAATTTCTTGAGTCAACCTTTTTAATAAAGCATGAGCGGAACAGTACAGAATTTTTGATGGTATTTTGGCAAGGGCTATGTGCAATGGTAATCCTTGTGCAACACTGGCACGGTGCGATATATTCTATATTTTATTAGTTGACTTGAATGCTGATGCAGAGTTTGTTTCTCAGGGATCATTTAGTCCACTGTATATGAAGTATTTATTTGTCTCTACATTGGTGTGTGTGTGTCAGGGTATGCTAGAGTAAGGGTGCTTGGAAATGCTGTGTGTGTGTCTGTTTTATGGCTGTTCTGTGTAGTTCTGCACCTTGACCACACAGATTTCCATATCTGGTATAATAAAGTTTACCTTGCTTTTAGAGTGTTGTGCTCTGCTTGCAATCTAATATACATTTAATTTTTTTTTCATAAATTTTCTTATTCTTAAAAAACCCCTAAAGGGAAATTCTCCCTTCCTTTGCCTCAGTGCAGAAGGGAGCTGGTTGCCTTCAACGTCTTGCTCAAGGATACATGAACAAGGCTTGAACCGGAGAGATGCAACCGACATACCGCCTTTGAAACTCTCCCTGAAGGGCTGTCAGACCAAAACCCAATTTGAGACCCATTTCTGTCATTTGTAACCCTCCTACATCCTCATAATCCTCTATCTGAGCTCTGTGTATGAAATTGATAAATCAGACAGAACAGGGAAGCCACAGTGAGACAAATTAAGGCGAAGGTATTGTAAAGTGTCAAGTTTTGTCCTGACCTCGTACGTCCAGATGAGCCACTTAACCCGAGTCAAGCGAGGACTGAGGAATATAAGATACGTCACTTAAAGATCACATATGTGGTGTTTGAGCAGAATTGTAAATAACTGACTATTTTAAGTAGAATTAAGGATATGTAATGTCTATTTCCAATGGTGCAGCATGCAATATTAGCTCCGGTAAACTGTGTTTTCTTAGCAAACTTGTGGATGGTCGATGAATTTAAATTAGCAGGAGATTACAGGAAATATATTTGACACAGAATGGAAACAGTGTGGTTGGAATGAAATTCAAGAGTGATGATGGATTTGAGGTAATCATGAACAGTGGGACATTTGCTGCAAAAAGAATCCCACTTCCTGTTGAATTATTCATAAAACGCACCGTATACTGTGCAAACGCTCAATGTGACAAGACATGCATCAGGAAAGACTGATGGCAATGTCAGACTAGAGAGAGCAAATATTTACCAGCCATGAATATTCAATCCGTGCATGATGGAGAACATAGGTGAGATTAGAATATGAAAACGTTTCAGATTCAAATGTGTGTCTGTGTTTGAAGTGCAGCTCATAATACGATCAACCCAATGCATTACAGAAATGTTTGCACATGAAAACACTTCCGGTGACCACAAGTGTGAGCTAAAGCTGCACTATGAAAACCTTTGTTTTATGCTTGCAAAAGAATTGTTATCTTGGCAAAAATGTGAAAAAACCCCCCACAAATTTAACTTAAGATACAGACCAAAAATCCCAGAATCACTTTCCATCTTTTTCAAGTATTTTTCATCTTCAGAGGGGACAGGACTTTGGTTGGTTGTTGTTGTATTCTTAAGCTTCATTTATATTCCTGAGCGAACACGTACACGGACGGCTGCGGACACCACAGACGGGTAATTGTTCTGTTTATACTACTGTCTGGGGTCCACTTGGAGGACACGTTCCACATATGCGCAGTAGATCGGCGTCTACAGAAACACAGCGTTGTGACACAACAAATTGAAGATGTCCACACGGAGCCTACACTTACACCCTCTGATGACAAAATTTACATCACGCAGACCCTAGCAGACTCTTGTGGACTCACAGATGGATGTGGAAACTATAATTTCTGCTTTAGTAACTGAGTACGTTGTCAACTGTTCTAAAATCACAAAATATTTTTTTGTCATTGCCTTCCAAAGCGTGTTTTCTGATCTGACACTACATCTGTAGGTTCACATTGTTAGTTACTCTATTTCAAAGTTATTGCTAAAGACAAAAGATTCATATGATAATTAAACCATGACCGTAGTTTAAGTTTAGGGAATGACGATGAAAACACTTGGTTATTGTTAGAGAAAGTTTGTGGCGATGGTTAAAAGAAACCAACATAGACGGAAGGACACAGGATGCAAGCTGCAGCCTCTGGTGTTAAGGTCACACACTTTGTATGATATAGACCTTGGCTACGCCGCAGTGGTGTTCGTTATCTCATGCAACTGTTACAGGGAACCTGGTGAATGAACACTGGAAACAGCTGTCTGTGAACTGTAACAGATTTGATTTTCAATATTTATATTCAGGGGCTCAACTGGAATATCTTATTTATCTTATACTGGCCCTTTATGAGGGATCTCAGTTCAGCCTGTGTCTGAAACAATCTGATGTCATCACAAGGAGGAAGTGGAGGTAACTTTGCAAATGAAGTGTTCAGAGAATTCAGAGAGCATTTTTACAAGTTTTGGAACACTCTGGACCGTGTGTGACATAGACATCCAACATTACAACAGTACAAAAATAACAGATAATCACAAAACACATGTTAAGTCCCCTTTAAGTTACAGTGATTCACTAGATTTCTTAGGTTCAGCATGGTGTAAAATTCTTTCTTTATTTTAAAATCATCAATTTTTTAACCATCAAATGAGTTTCTAAGTGATAAAATGTGACTCAAACTATCAACTATAACTGATGACACCATGTCAATCTGTTTTCCATCCACAGGTCACATGTTTAACAGGTCGATTAGGGAAACACCGTCAGAACAATGTGACGGCTCGAGAGCATAAAAGTAACACGCGGCAGCCTCACCACTGACTGATCTCAGGAGGGGAGGAGGAGAAAGAAAAGTTCATTCCCCTGTGAAATATTCTTTGAAGTTACAACAAAAGGATACAGCCGAGGCCTCCCGGGAATCCCCACTGCATCGTTCTACACATTCATTTATTTCACTTTTCATCTCAGAATGCAGAGAAGGTGAGGGTTAAACATTGCCTTTTCTCCCACTGAATGATACCCTGCTCATTTTTTTAACATCATGGTCCCCCTCTAGGTTTCCAAGTTAAATTGTTATTTTTGCTCCTGAAAGGAAACTGTAAATTGGGTCATAATGTACAGTCACGATGTGATAAGCCACAGAAGTATTTTGAAGGAAAGACGGAGAGATTGTCATCTCTCTCTGTGCCACACAAAAACTTCCCAACAGCAAAGGCATGTCAGCTTTTTGGAGGCTGCAAAGTGTTTAATTTCAATCTAGTCTAATATTTGGAGTCATTTTATGCTCAATGTTCCTTTTTAAAAGCACAGCTGCTCTAACAATTATATCTAAACATGGATTCAACATATCAGCTGCATCTGCTGAGGAGTCTGGCTCCAATAGTCCTGGCTCTCAGATGCAAATGGTACTGAGACCAGAGAGTGCTTCTGGAGCAGTAATGATAGGATAGTGTGCCACGGTGAACAGAAGGGCTGCATGCAATCTGAGGATCTGAATAAAGCAGAGAAGGATTCAAAGATTTGAAAAGGTGACATTCAAACCAGATGTCAGAAAAACGTTGTAAAGAAGCTGATCAAAGTCTGCTGTTTGAAGATTTATTTTCGTAAACCTGGTGAGGTGGCATTTACGCTTCAATTCACTCATGTCAAAGGAATCTTATTCACTATTCCAAAAAGGTCAAACAGCAGAGTGCATTTTATTCTGTAAAATGTATACTGGTCTAACACACCTTCATGATGAAGTGACCACATAGGTCAATTGTACCTGCACTTCAGAATGACCCATAGGAGCATTTTCAAATATGCCACCTCTATCGGCAGTATCACGAAAATAATGTTGTTTTATGGTGTGACAATGCTGTGGTTAAGGTCTGGTTAGATGTAGGCACAAAAACCACTTGGTCAGGGTTAGGGACAGATCATAGTTTGAGTTAAAATGATCACTCGAAACATGGTGTGGGTTAAAGTTACTTCCTTAAAAGTTATGCACCCTTCATCGTCATGGCAACAGTAAATGCCATGACAATCAAAGTTATGTTTTTTTAAAAAAACTGTCCCAACTCTCGGTTGGAAAGGGGACGCAAACAGTGGCCTCCTGCAGCTAATTCTACTTCTATAAAGCCATCCATCCAACCCGCCGCCTCCTAATATGACAATTTGTCATATTAGGAGGTCATAAATGAAAAAAAAACTATGTGTAAAACAAAGCACTAACATATTTTGTTTTGAGGTATGCTGACAAAAGATTTCTGCAGCTGTATTTACTGAGTTCTTCAAGATAACTCACCGACTTAGTGTCTGAAGTCTTGACTGATTAGCTGTTTATACAAAAGCTTGCCACTGAATGCAGGAAAGCACTTCACAGCTGTTAAACGTGCCATAGAATCAGCAAGCCATTCCAGATAATGAGAAGACTGAAATAATCAAGGATCTGCCTGGTCTTTGCCAGATGGTCTGCTTTCATCACTTGGCGGGTCAGGTCAGGACACAGCTCCTACACCCTCCTCTTCCTCACCTTTCATTAGAGTCAAAATCATTATCAAGGGGCCCACACATCCCTAGGAAGTTTGATGGCTCTGATGAACAACCTCCACAGTCTTCAAGGTGTTACAAAATATAGTCCAGTGAATTAATGAAGGACATGGCAACTTATTCATGTAAATACAATTGATGTCCTGATAACTATACTGTAAGTAAAGATGAACAGATTCATCTGTCTGTAGCTGCCTGTGATATGAGTAAATGCTAACACGGCAGCATATAGAGAGACAGATATTTCAACTTTAAGTTTTTTACTGGTTGAACTTTAGTCAATAACAATTCCAGTTAAATGGTATAAAAAATGTTTCCTCTCCGGCTAACATCACTTACTTCCCATTCTGTGTTTACAAATGTTTGCTCCGAATCTTGCAGGAAAGAAAGATCTTTGCATCAATTCTATCAATTGTCTAAACTAAATAGCAACGTGTAGATGTGTCACTCTTAGTTTTTTCAATTTTAGGATAGTTGCAGTTGCCAATAATTAGTTATCGTAGCTTATTCTATTCTTAATTGTAAATTATCTTGTGGGCCAAACTCTCCAAACGCTGTCAACTCCCATAAAAGGCCCCTTTGTCCACCCACACAGGTGTTACTTATCTTCTCAGGGCTGTGTGTGCTTGACTGACATGTTGCTCCTGTTGCACCTGTTAAGGTGAGTTTTACATTAGCACCGATCTCTGCAAATATCTGTCTCTGCTTAGCAGTTTTAAAAACTTCTTCTATTGTATTATATTGCCAGTTTATTAGGTACACTTAGATAAAATGAAGAATAATAGAATATCATTGCAATAAATCCTACATACATAAAAGTTCAATTGTTCAATTTTTATTTAATCTCTTTCTAGAGAGGTGTTGATTGATTTCATGGTAATTTTGGAGGCTGCAGTATGTGGTGTTGTTGAGCTGTATTGAGTTATACTCAGAGGTGTATGTAATATTTAGCCTACCCTAATTCATATAAATGAGATGAACAAAATATTAAAACACCTCTGAGTGTATAATGTAAACAATAATATCATTATCTTTATGCTCTTTTATCTTGAGATACAGAAAAAAACAACTCAACCAGCATAGCAACAGTAGCCAAGGGTGTGGAGCTTAGCAACAGGACTCTAAATGAAGCCTTTACATGCCTTGATGTCCCCAAACAGACTTTTTATGTTTTGCTTCATACGTAAACAAGAACAACTTAACATGCATGATAGCAACCATTACAAAAAACATGTTGAGAGACACACAAGTATTCATTATCAACATTCCTCTTTGTTTTTGGTGTGGATTCACCACATCATTTAACAAGAGAAGACCTGTGGATAATATGTTTAGGATAAAGAAGGAGCTCAAAGCCCGAGGCTTCACCGTGAAGGCCACAATGAAGAACACTGTCGTCGAGGGTCCCCCAGCTGCAGGGGCTTTTCGGGAGCGCCCTTCCAAGCCAACTGCCTTTCGCTTATCCTGCCGTTGGCACTGCAGCATAAACCAGCATGCAACAGTATTGTATGGAAGGTGGAGACTGGAGCTGGACTACCATCACCACCTGCCTCTGTTCTTTGATGGCTTGTGTTCATCTGTACGAGTTCTTCGCCCGCCAGGGAGTCCATGACCTGCTGGAGCTTGGAGGCCCCAAGATCCTGCCTGTCATCCCAGCTCATCATCCCCATCAGGACTGCCCTGACCGTGAGGAACCACCAGGTGATGTGCACCACTCTGAAAGTCCTGCAGCATCTAGTGATGTCTGGAGACCAGGTGGGAGAGGCTCTGGTGCCCTGCTACAGACAGATCCTCCCCATTTTCAACATCTTCAAGAACGGGAATATAAACTCTGGAGATGGCATTGAATACAGCCAGTGGAAGAGGGAGAGAACATTGGTGACCTGATCCAAGAGACTCTTGAGATGTTTGAGCGCTATGGAGGGAAGGACACCTTCATAATCATCAAGTACATGGTGCCCACCTATCAGTCCTGCATGATGAACTGAGGGAGCTGTCAGATTGACAAAGCAGACCTCATGCTTTTCACTTTTCTTATTGGATTAAATAAATGATGAAATGTTGCATTTAAGAACTGAGAGTTTTGTTGCTTTGTAAAACTATTATGCCAGAGCATTAATAAGATGTCTGTCAAGTCACAATGTTATTATTATTATTTACTGTTAACTGTTGAACAGGCACAAACATATTTACTTATTTTCATTGTGCACACAGATTGTGCACCATGTTCACAGAAATCTAACGGCTTTCTTCCATATGGCAGAAATACCCACGCTGAATAGTGAACTGCTGCAATTATATCTGTGATGCACAGTGCAAATGGTTTTCCCTCGGACAGTACGGCAGAACAAAATAATAAGTTTACCCTTAATGATTAGAGGTGCACTGGTTTGCACAAACTGTAGTAAAAGAGCCTGTTTCTGCTTTTCGTCTACCAGCTCACTGTGGCTGTTTCCTCTTTTACCAATCCTGATTTGTTTTGGTTGTGCGAAGCTGATATGTTGAGTTGGCTATTTAATATGGAGATTTTTGTTCCAGCGAGATTTATAGGAGAGGACACTGTATCCATTATAACAGAACATCTCTTCCATGTAAACTAAATGTTCTGAAATGTTCTCTTTTTGAATCTGTGGAACTGTACATCATGATCTGTTATGTGGCCATCCTAGTAATTATTGTTTAGTGTCTTGTAAGCCCATATGGGCCAGGCACCAGAAAGATGTAGAGCACTTAAATCAATCAATCAATCAAATTTACCAATCCGCCTTTGCAATATATAAAACTGATCTGCTGACCAAATAGCACAAAACATTTTGCTGTGTAGACCAATATTGCACCAATAGTGCAGTTGGTTTTGCATTTTCTGTACATGCTTTATAATAAAAGCCACACAGAGGTAGACCAGTGAGAAGTAGCAACAGCAGGAAATGTTTGGACGTCAACTTAACACAGTAAATAAGAACATTTTCTTTTCAGTGTTTCCAGTTGTTATAATTTCTGAAAACATTGTTACACGTCCTCCCCTCTAGCCACAAAAGTAGCAGGAACCATGTGCAACTTTCTGCCCTCTAAAGATCATTTTGTAAGAAAGTTTTCAAATGTATACTGTATATTACAAACATTAGCAAATGTTACAAAGACAACATAAAAAATCCAATATATAAACTTGTTTAAACCTATAGCCACAGTTAAAGGGAAACTTTGGTGTTTTTCAACCTGGACCCTATTTTCCCATCTTTTTGTGTCTAAGTGACTAATGGGGACAACAATTTTTGAAATTGGTCCAGTATTGAGCGAAAGCACTTCAGCCAGCAGCCACTATATGGGCTGCAATGTAATGTCCTGTCAATGTATGTCCACTAAAAGTGCTTGTTTTTGCCACTAACGGGCTCAGATTGTTATAAGTGTCTGACAACATTATGGAAAGGACCATACAGAGAAATAAAATGTTTTTCTTTACCTTTCACTTGATTGTTATTGTGTCTGACCAAGTCTCGCTCATATATATATATATATATATATATATATATAAATAATAAAACTATACAAACTAGCTTGGTGTAATGTCTGGTGTTAGTCAGGACCTCTTCACCATGCTGCAAGAAGTGCACTGTCCACACTGCAAAAATATCTGTTGAACAGACGTCTTTGTGGTCTTCCATATCCTCCAGTGCAGATTTATGAATATTCCAAGTTTGTTGCATCCTTACTTTCAAAGTGACTTAGTCTGCAGTTAAATGTTAGCTGCTAAAGTTATCAAGCGGTAGGATGTCAGAAAGTCCACTTCATCCATCTATGATACTGTCTGACAACTGCAACAAGCACAACAGACAAGAACACAAGCACTCTTAAAAACAAAATCCTTTAAGGTAAAAAAAAGATAATGTAGCAATCCAAAAAGCTGTTAAATCCCAAACCAGCTGCAGTAAAGTAAATTACTTTGGCGCCTAGACTGACAGTGACGCAATTCAAATTTGGGATCATTTGATGCATTTCTTTGGCTCAACCAATCAGCTCACAACTTCACGAACAGCCTGTCATGACCTGATAAGCACTGAAAGTAACGGTCTGCAGAAGCATGAAGAAACAAGGCCTCAGTATTTTAAATCACATGAAAAAAAATACTTCAAACCAATCTTTAAATTCTTTAATTAACACCATGAATTTGAGGGTTTTATTTAAAAGTATTACAAAATAATCTTCAAATTAGTGATTTTCTTTACAAAAGGGAAAACTGTGATTTTCTAGAGTAGTATAATGTTAACTGTGATTTTCTATAGTAACATAATGATTACTGTGATTTTCTGCAGCAATACAATGGTTTCTCTGCTTTTCTACAGTATTATAATGATTATGTGTTTTTTCTACAGTACTATAATGATTACTGTAATTTTCTACAGTACTATGATGGTTACTGTGATTTTCTACAGTACTATAATGGTAACTATGATTTTTCTATAGTAGTATAATGTTTACTGTGATTTTCTGCAGTAACATAATGGTTTCTGCAGTAGTACTGTGCTTTTCTACAGTACTATCATGATTACCGTGATTTTTTACAGTGACATAATGTCATAGTATGAATATTATAGTACAGTACTATAATGGTTACTATTATTTTCTACAGTAACGTAATGGTTTCTGCAGTAGTATGATTATTACTGTGATTTTCTACAGTAATATAATATTTATGGTGATTTTCTAAAGTAATGGGCTCATCCAACACAATCTTTACATGCAGAATTCTGCAGATACATTTTACACGTACACAGAAAAACACAAACAAATACATGTAGAGCAGAATTATGCAGATACCCAATAATAAATAACATTCAAAAGAGAGCACTCAAATTTTTAAATCACCTTAAACCCAGCCCTCTAGAAAACCCTCCAGTCCAAAGCCGTCAAAACCCAAGAGCTGAGAGTCCCTTATGTCAGTTGGTGCTAAGGCTAACTGTGCCCTCTCAGACACACTCTGACCAGTCTCACACCAACACTGCTTTCCAAACACCAATCAGAGTAAACCAAATCGTAACACAATGTAAAGAAACCTATCAGGAATGTTAGAAAGAAGAAACTAAAAGCCAAAATAGATTAGAATGTAATCTGGCCCTAAAAAGAGATTATGAATTGGCAGAATATCTCTCCTCTGTCAGAGATACAAAGCAGAGACAGATCCTAACTAAGTACAGGCTCAGATTGTTTAATTCATTTGTTGATATATTATGAATCACTTATGAGCCATTCAAAGCAATTATAACAAATTATTTTATTATATGAATAAAACATTGTCAAATAATTCATAGATAATTAGTTTTTATGTGAATAAGCGTTTACAAATGATTTACTGTCAGGGCAAATACACAGACCTACCATCACAGAGATTTTCAATCCTCAGATTTCCTGTGTTTCCAGTAATGGCCAGATGCTTCGTGACAGTGTCTGTGGGTCTGTGGGAGTGGGATAATGTGAACCTGTAATGTTGTGACCTGCCAGTATAGCTCCTCATGCAGGTGAACAGGGGCCAGGGACTATGTATGAGTCAGCTCTATACTGTACCATCTCGAGCTATTTTAATCAGTGTTCCTCATCTGTTATAAATGATGTGTAAATGTATGGCTAAATCATTTTAAAGTCATTTACAAGTGCTTTTGCCTCCCCCTAATCTAAGGTGTAAACAGTTCATCACACACAAATGTCTAACCTATCACTTCCAGATATGAATTACATCAGACCTGATTAAAGTGAGTAAAAGTTTAGAGAATTTTAATAAAAAACTGAGTTGCATCAACAGTAATAGTCCATATATAACATTTTAACTCTTCCAACTCTTCTTTTTTAGGTATGATGTCAAATCTACTTTGAATAATTAGCATAAACACAATTCATATTTTAACAAAAAGCATAATGTAAACATTAAATTGCTTATTTTATGTTTAATAACCAAATACATTAATTCATTCTTGACAGTATCATTACTTTCCTGCAACACATCAGTTCAAATTTAAACACTCACTAAATCAAAGCAGAGGTCAACAATTTCTGACACATTAGGATGAACAGACCTGATGTTCCCTCCACAAAAATTACATTGTGACTCTGCGATGTGTTTAGTTGCCAGCAATCAGCTTTCAAAATGTCAAATAGACTATTTTAAAGTGCTGCTAAATCTCTCATTTATAAACAAAGTCCATCCACAGGGTCCCAGTAGAGTTTCATGATCCCCTCTGTCTTAAAGAGTACAAACGTCCCTCACTTCAGTCACTTTAATCAACCAAAATCCACACACCCACACACACCCACACACACCCACACACACAGTGAGCGTAGGAACCAACCGCAGCAATTTTGATCAATAGGGAATCAATCAAATTCTCAAACTGCATCTCGTCAAAACAAATCCTGCAGTTAAAGAATAAAATCAACCTGAAATAGATCTAAATCTACAGTTTAACACTCAGGAAGTAAAAATTCATCAGGTTGACCTTTGAGTACTGTTCACCAATAAATTAAGACTCTTTCTCAGAGTGGAAACCCCTCAGAGAATAAAAATTAAAACTCAGTCTTGTTGCCCTGATTCAGCTGGACCAGAGAGGAAACTGCAGACATAGATGGATGGAAAGAGGATGAAGAGGAGGAGGGAGTCATACCACCTTAAAGATGGCTGGAAGAGTGTGATTTAAGTGCAGGGCGTGAAGGAGGAGGAGGGGGGGGGGCTTTCATCGAGCCTGTAGCTAATTTCTTCAGTGACATCTTAAAGCTCGTCTTCCCAAAAAGCCCTTGGAGCCTGAATATTGCTGCTAACAGAGGAGCTGCTGACACAGGAAGGGAGGGGAAGGGAGGAGAGGAGAGGAGGACAGGGGGAAACAAGAGATAATGAGTTAGGAGGAGAGGAGGGGAGAGGACAGGAGAGATATTCAAATATGATTGCATAGACTGTTAACCATATAATGCATTATGTATTGAGATGTTTTCATAGTGGTTTAATTCACAACAGTGACACACAACACTTAGGGCAAACACTATCATTACTTGGCTGTCACCAATGCAGGCAGGTCAGGGAGATGTGGATCATCCTGCTCCCTCCCCAGGGCGCTCGATTTGCGTGCATTAACCGTGGTGGCTGTGACAAGGGAAGTCGAAGAGGGAGGGGAAGGGGTGCGTGCAGTCTTGCAGAATTAGAACTCAAATGCAGTTGTTGGGCATTACAGCACGCTTTTAATTGAGAATTGATGCCATGGGCCAAAATTTAAAAACTAAGATATAAAATTAGAAAAAGTACACCACCTGGGGTCTATCTGTGCTCGTGCCTGCTACAATCTCATGCATTGTTTCATTAAACTGATGTAGCTTTAATTTTAGTTTGCTCTTAGCTAACTTAACAATACTACCACACATCAATACACAGTAATCAATCCCTCCAGGAAATTGTGTTTTTACTATCTCAGTAATTAATGCAAATTAAAGAAATTGGCGCAATATTTGTGAGTGCTTAAATCACAGCAACCCCCCTCCCCTTCCAAACATGTAGGAGAACTACAGTGGCTGTGAAACCATTCAAAGAGTCAGTGTTTGGTTTGTCCGTTCTGGGCTACCATTTAAACATGACAGTGCGACATGGCGGCCTCTGTGGAAAAGAACCTGCTCCCTATGTAGATATAAGGGGCTCATTCTAAGCTAACGAAACACGATTCTTATTTTCAGGTGATTATACACTAATTAAAACATACTAATGAATATCATATTCCATTTCTGCCAAGTGTGTTCGACTAGATGCCACTAAATCCTACACACTGCACCTTTAACATGCCTTTACCTTTGAATTGTCATGTATGCACCAAAATTAAGATGTTTTTCATTCAATTTTGTTGCATACTTTTAGAGCTCATTCATTCTCAGTTGGTTCTGAAAAGCAAAATAAGTGGAGACCTCCGGAGAATTGATGTGCTTAATCCATCATCATGAACAAGCTACAAATTCCATTTTGCAAAGCTGCATCATAATGGTGTAATTAATCTCTTTTCAAAGGAGCCGACCATGCTGAGAGCCATGACAAGACCGTCTTTACTTCTGTTCTCTGAGCGTTTCTCTGATTTTCATAGTTTCCCTGTCCAAAATCAATCTAAATAGCAAACATTATAATCTGATTAAAGCCTTGGAAATTATCCAATCAATCTAACACATCAAGGGGAGGCAGGAAAAGCACATAAAACTTGAATCACACTGGAACTGTGAAGATCTCAAACACCAACTACTTCTATGGGAGATGTCATAGATAACAGAGGAATAAAATGAATACTTATGCTTTTTTGTGCAACAAATTTTAAATAAAAACAATAACACTTTCTTGTTTTGCTAATATGTTATAAATGAAGTATAAAAGTGCTTTTTGTATCTTGATCCAAATCAAGTCATTTGTACATTATGACCACTACGGCAGCAGGATTTTCAACAATTAGTAGAGTGATGAGGTAAATGTGGCAGGTGAGGATGAGATGATTTGTGCTCATTGTGTCATTAGTCATCATCACCTGTAACCAAAAATAAAATTTTTAGGGGCAAAAAACTAAACTTAACTGCCGAGATTTTGTGAATGTAGGTGTGACTTTGCTTTTTTTACATCTGCATATCTGGAGAAATGTGTGTGTTTTAGAATGAGTATTAGTATTAGTTCATGCAGTTTATAATGAAAGGGAAATATCAGATTATGCTAAGCTAACTGTTGTTATTTGGTCATTTCATGTAACATTATTGGCATTTAAAGTTTTGTAATTTGTGGTTTAGTGTGTTTTTTTCTGTGACATTCAAAGTATCAGGTCAGATAGGTCGACTATATTCCATATTACTTTTACTCTTTAGTCTAAACGGGTTAGATATTAACGATAACTTTGTCAGTTAGTTAAACAGATCAGATATTAGCAAACTAAAGGCTGATTTATGCTATGTCGCTTGACACTTTTGATAAGTGTCACTCGATAGAACTTATGTATTTTCAACAGAAAAAAGTGTTGCTTGACATTTTCCTTTCATGTTGCGCACCTGGAGGAATTTGTTACGTTGCAGACACCTTCATATTTTGTTGCGCAATGTGATTGGGTAGTGTTACTAACGTTGCCATGGAGATTGTAGTTTTCCTTATTGATAGTTTGGTATGTAACTTTAGATAACTTGTAACGTCCTTGCTTAATTAGTTTAATTAGTTTAGCTAGCTTACTGAAGCATACATTGAAAACATTGTGCGTCTCCTTTTTCTGTCGAGCGACACTTATCAAAAGTGTCGAGCGACCAACCATAAATCAGCCTTAACGTTTGCTTTATCAGTTGGTTCATTCAGCTAGCTAACACAACAGTTCCACCTGACATTTAGTAGGTGTAAATATTTAGTCACAACTAATCTCTACTTAAGAACTAGTTTCTGTGGTGCAACCAGTTTTAATTTAGTGAAATGTGTAAATCTCCTCTTACTAAACACTTATAACTAGGCTAAGTTTGAACTTATGAACAGCTGGTGCAACCGGCTCTTGCTGGTAAGGTTTTCTCCTTGTTTCTGACCTATTAAAATGAATCACCCTGGAAAATATCAGCTCATGGATTCTGTTTTCTCGAGCTGTCCATCAAAGAAGGACGTGTCCTTTGATAATTTTATTTTAATCTTGTTGAAAAGTATCCCCTGGGATGTAACTGTATTTTATATTCCTTCAGTTCCATGTGAAATACACTCCATCAGACTTAATTATACTGTTGAAGAAACGAGGAGGCAAGTTAAAAAAAATGAAATATTAATGTCTTTCGAGGGTGTTATGCCATAGTGCCACTGGTATTATCCCAAGTCTTCTGATAATGATAAAGGAAGATATACTGTCTGCACTAATTAGGATAATGCCAATCATAAAGAGCTATTAATATTGTAAAAACTCTGTATAATTTCCATTGTAGACACGTTGTTTGATACGGTATTCAGAATGTGTTTCTGAAAATATGTCTCTTGTATGTGAGCAGTACTGGGGCAGATATGGCACTAAGTGTGTTGGAGACTGAGCAGAGAACCAGGTGCAGCTCATGCGGATAACGAGCCACATCTGCCACGAATTAAGCTCTTTGTGTGTCTACTGATGGCAGAAAGACATATAATCATACACCTGAAAACCTGGAATTGTAGCAACACTGTGGACTGTACTGTTGCACCGACAGTGCACATTTGATTTGGTTTTGCTAATTAATCTATTTGTGTTGCATGAAAAGCTGCAGGTGCAAATCTGAATTATGAGGATATTATTTGATATGAAGTTCTGATAATTTAACTCTGACTGAAGCATATCTGTTAAATTAATTATGATTTTGGCTTGATAGGATCAATCTGATGAATGCCATATTACACAAAAGCTCAAAATTGCTGTTGGAGTAATTTCTGTTTTTCACCTTGTGACCATGACCTCACTCAAGAACCCACTGTGGTCTTGTTGCCATTTATATTACCATGTTTCTGATTGGTAAAAGCATGAAATATTAATTAACACTAGTGAACAATAACTTCAACAAACCAGGTTTGAAAGTCAAATCCCTTGATATGATGAGTGCAAAAAACGGTTTACATTCAATTTCATGGATCCTGTAGTTTCCTATAATTTCATAGAGAATAACTGACTATAAATCAATGGGAAGGTTCCTGCAAAAAGGACTTTATTTAGTACTAATAACATGGAAAATGGAGAAAGTGTACCCTGAAAATTAATTGATTCAAATTAATTGCTACCTAGAGACTATTTCAGTGCAAACACAACAGGTCCGCTAAATATCCATAAATATGACATTTGTGTGTAAGTGTGCAATTCAACATGTATGAAGAATAAAGATGCCAACAATAAATGAATAATTGATTTAAACTGAGCTTTTCTGTTTCATGTATTTGTATTAGGAAATTTTGAACCTGTAAAATAAAGTGTTACCTAAAAAATGGACCCAATTTACCGGCATAAATCACAAACCCCAAGCTGCCTCAATCAGCTTTCATTAGACTTATTTACTCACTTAATCTCAACTGATGTAGACACTCAAGTCAATTTTTGTGACATTTTGAAAGCTTTCTTGTAAAGTGACTGGATCTGTGTACAGTTTTTCAGGTCTGTCTTTAAATAACAGTCATTTGTCCATTTAACACTGGAAGAGGTTTTCCTCGCTGTAATCATTCCTCCTGTTCATACTGGCTATTAACACTGGCTTTCAAATGTGCTTTCAATACAAGTGATCCACAGTGTGTCCACACAGTCATTTTGTGCAAAACTGTTGATCTGAAGCTTATATGAGGCTTCAGCAGTCTGAGTTAGTGGATCAAGTGGATATCTGCCACATTTACAGTCTTTTCAGCATCAAATTCCCTCTTTGTGTTTCCCTGTTGAGCTGTAGTGGAAGAATAGTAACAAAAAGGGGGGATTTGGCACTAAAAAGACTGTAACATTGAAAGATATCTACTTGAAGCTTCATGTTCAGATAAACTCTTAAATAAATGTTTGCATGGAAGTAGGCTTGTGTATTTTAGCTCCTAGAACTTACATTGTAAGATCATTATGAAGGGAACTGAAAAAAACATGTTTAATTTGGGCCCCTGACTACTGTTTAAGACAGACTTGAAAAATTCTGAAACCATCCTTCAAAGACAAGGTTACAGCATTTTGGCTGCATCCTGATTTCATCATGTTGACATAAATCTTTCAACTTGGAACAGGAGGTCAAAGTTGGACATCACACGAGGAGGAGATGTAAATCACTGGGATTTCCACTGTGGAAGAGATAGACAGATGGGCTGATTTATTCTAAAATCTGTGATGATTGTGTGAGGTTTTATGTTCATCATGTGGTCACCAGTGTATCACTGTTGTCAAGGAAGTAAAAGCGATGAGATTTTGAGCTCAAATGCAAAGAATAATGAGGTGTTTTCACCACATATGTAAAGAACGAAGTTCCATTGCTGTGTGACCTCTTGTCTTTCAGTCTTTTCCTTATCATTTCAGATGTATTTCAGCTGAATGGAGGCAACAAATACTCCTCTTCTAACAGCGCTCTGTTTTTATCTCGGAAGTGTTCACACATCTACCAGCCTGCGCGACACTCTTACCCCTATTCTTAACTATGACGAGCAAACCCAAACAGCACATCCCACACACAAACACATGCAATCAGTCATAGGCCAGAGGTAGCATCCAGACAGCAGGCATTACTCTTACTAATAAGCCCTGTCAAAGTGGAACACACCATGCATCCATCAGCCAGTAACAAAACTGTCTACCTTAAATGTCTGAAACATGCAGGGCAATGCCTGTTAATCACAGCAACAAGTCAAAGTAAACTGTCTTTCAAGGATTGAGGTCTCTCTCTGTTATTGCTGGTTGAAAGGAAGTTGTTTTTAAAGTCCAGAGGTCCTCTGACTTCACCTTGGTTGTGTCAATTTTCAGAGTTATTTTAAAGGTTGTGCGTTTCAGTTGTTTGAAGGGAGTGGTGACTATTTCATGTTTTATTGTTGAGCCACATTTCATCATGGTGGATTTTTTGAGCCTGGTAATAAGCAGTATAAACAATTAAGAAACACTTTATGACACATAATGTAGTTAAAAGAAAATAAGGACATTTTAAGTGTTAGTTACATACATTTTAAAGTGTTTATTAGTATATTTGTAAACAATTATCTATATATTATCTATTATAAAGCATGTACAACGGTCAATAAATGCTTAATATAATAGTATAACAGCTATAATCACATTTAATGATGATTACACATATTTTATAGCATTTTATAAAGTATTTATTAATAGTTTATGCACATGTACAAATCATTCAAAGGTGGGTTTAACACTACATTCAAAAGTCATGAAGACAACTAGTGTATGAACCTAATGAATGGTTTATAACTGCATGCTATGAAGCATTAATAGTCTATGCACATGTACAAATAATTCACAGGTGGGTTTAAAAGTGTTAATATATGTATTTAAAACTCATAATGACCTATAATTATATATGATTACAACTATGTTATGTTATCAAGCATTTATAATTTGTTGGGTTTTCTTTTTACACCAGTTATTGAAGCTTTATAAGAGTTATTGTTGTTGGCATACATAAACATTTAAAAACGTACAACTATTTATCATAGTTTGTTATAAAACATTTAATAATTCAATATATACTGCTTATAAGTCCTAAATAAGCAGTTCAAATAAAGTGTTACTAATAACACTTTATCCCCAAAAGGAATATAAAGCGGGAGGAAACAGATACACAAATTAAAGAAATTACTTTCAAGAGCTACATCCTCCATCGCTTGTTCCACCATGGTGATTGGTGATTTCATCATTTGGGGGCTCTCGCACCCCTCCCACTACACTCAAAGGTCAGTCTCTAAATGCTTCACTCATAGAGACTGAGGACAATCTCCCAGGTTTCATTGTTAAAACTGGGTGGAAACAATTAGAGAGTTTAAAAAAAAACCTGCACTGCAGAACAAATCCAAAGTCTTTAGGGCGGCCCCTCATATTGGGGCGGTGACATGCAGTTCATTACAGAGGAGAATGGGGGGGGCGCCGTTAAAGCAATTACAATGCATTTAGAAATCCCCAGACTTCAGTGGGCAGAAATCTCCGATTGTCTGGTATCGCGGGACTACCCTCCCACAAACCGCTGTGGTGGTCCACTGTTGTGAGCCTGTGTGTTGGACCTCAACACACAGCTTCCAGCTGTGCTTGCACGCTAACATGAGTACTGTGGGGGCACACATTGCCCACTATGGCACTTCTCACCATGAGTCTGAAACTTTAAAACTTTTCTCACCACCTTTAAAGCAACTGGAAAAAAACACTGAAATTTCAGGAGCCTTACTGACTTACAAGAGGGAGACAGAAAAATTTAGTCATCTGTTCTGCTTAAATTCATGGCTAAAAACTGCATGTGACAGATTTAAGGCATTCTTTAAAAGCGATGGACTGCACCCAAACCACAGGGGCTCTCAGGTGCTTGCCCACAACATAGTGCAATGTATTTCACTATGACTACCTACCCCACCCACCCCTGTTCATTTTATAAAACCCATCGCCTCAACTCGACTGCCAACAGAGCTATAAAGGCGGCAAACATAAATAACTTGGTTATAGTTCCCATAAACAGGAACTCATTTTTGCCTGCAAAACAGACAGAAATCAAGATGGCTCTTTTTAATATAAGGGCATTAACAAAGAAATCTTTTTGTATCAGTGATCACAGTCTGGACTGTATTTTTCTTACTGAGACCTGGCGGGGCACAGATGCACCTGCCACACTGACTGAGGCCTGTCCACCCAGCTACACCTTTTCCTATTCATCCAGAGAGAGAAAGGAGGGTGGAGGGACAGCTGCAATCTACAGACAGTGAAGGGCAGGAATGTGGAACTTTAAATATAATGCTACTGTTTTTAAATTCTCAGCCTTGTTTCCTTGCAGTGAGAATATACAGATCTCCTAAATTATCTGTCCCCTCTTTTGTAATGGGATTCTTAGACTTACTATTCAGACAAGCTATGATACCTGCATTTTTGGTGGTGATTTTAACATACATGTTGATAATCTAGCAGATACCAGAGCCAGAAGTTTTAGAATTGTTGGAATATATGGCTTTTAAACAGCATGTTAACATACTGTCTCACTAACATTGTCACACCTTGGATTTAATTATATCATACGGTCTTATCAATATATCCTCTGTCACTGATCTGGCTCTGTCTGACTACCACTATGTGTTTTTTTTAACAGTTTTGATCATTCTCTGCCAAGTACCACAGAACATATTGTCAAAAAATGCTGCATAGCCACAACTCTCACATCACATATTGCAATCTAAAAATAACATCTTACCATCATCCTGTGAAGATTTAGTAAATGATTTTAACTATAAAATGAAAACAGTGCTTGACAGAGTTGCTCAAACAAGTCAAACCAATCAAAACCAGGAAAATAACTACAAAAAAGGTTTCCCCATGGAAAAATAGTCAAACCATGGAACTAAAAAGAGGCACGGTATCTCTCTCCGCAGCTATGCTGATGACACTCAGCTCTATGTGGCTGTGTCTCCTGATGACACTGGGCCGATGGACTCCTTTCTCTCTCTGGATGAATAGGAAAAGATGTAGCTGGGTGGACAGGCCTCAGTCATTGTGGCAGGTGCATCTGTGCTTTTAACTGTATTTTAGATATAAAAGCCTGGATGTCACAGATTTGCAGCTCAACCAGGATATAACAGAAGTACTGATCATTGGTTCAAAGGCTCAGAGGGAGAAACCGTCCTCCAAACTAAACACACTAGGACTCAAATCTAAGAGTGTTTTTGATTCTGATTTTAATTTCAAGGCTCATGTGTGGGTTGTCACAAAAACAGCATTTTATCATTTGAAGAACATCTCCAAAGTGAGGCCATTTCTCTCTCTGAGCAACACTGAGAGACCGATGCAGGTTTTTATAACTAGCAGGCTAGACTGTTGTAATGCTCTCCTTTCTGGTCTACTGAAGAATACAATCAATCAGGTATAATTAAATCAAAATTCTGCTGCACGAGTGCTGACTAAGACCAGAAGGAGAGCACACATTATGCCTATTTTAAAGTCTTTACACTGGTTACCTGTTAGTGAATTCTTTTATCAAGGCACTACATGGTCTTGCACCAGACTATCTCTCAGAAATACTTTTGGTGTATGAACCAGGAAGGCTCCTCGGATCCTCTGGTTCTCCTCTTTTAGCTGTTCCACGATGCAGAACAAAAACATTTAGTGATGCTCTTTTCAGCTGTTACAACCGTTTACCGTTTAACGTAAACTAAAAACCATCTATTTAGTCTGGCTTTTATGTAGTGGTTTATAATTTTATGGTTTTATTATTTATACTCATTTGATTTATTATCATCATTATTTATTTTATTCTATTTTATTAACATTTTACTGTTTTACTATAATCTATTTATTTTGTGTAGTATTTTATAATCTTATTTTTGTTGTTATTTAGATTTAGTTTTATAGTCTCATTCAATTAACTTTTTTTTTGTTTTTTAGTTGTTTTGGTGTGCCTTAGTCTGTAAATCCATGTTTAACATCACTTGTAAATGTGAATTGTGTTTGATTTGTTTGAAAGGTGCTATATAAATAAATTTTGATTGATTGATTGATTGATTGTGTGAATCTTCCAACATCCCTTTCATTAAGAATTCTGTGTTTTAAATTTAAATTTCAAACATTAAACCAAACCATCACCATGAGATGAAAATGAAAGAAACTGAAGCGTTTGCAGGTCATTGAGGATCACATGAAATGTCTGTGATTGTCTTTTGATATGGAGATGTTGGTTCTCCACACTCAAAGACGCCTGACAAATAACAGCTTGTCTGACATTTTTATCATTTTGAACATTTGTGAACAATTTTTTCATCATCATTTTAGCTTTTCCGACACACCTGTCTCTCAAGACTTTCACACTCTCTCAGCCTCTCACTGGAATAACAGTAACATACCTGAATGACATTTATAACGAGGTGGGTTTGAGCTCCTTTCAAGATGTCAGAAATGCTTTCAATTTGCCGGGTTCCTCGTTTTTCTTTTATTGCTTTTATTGCAGCTCAGATCAGCTCTCCAGACATATGATGTCCCGTGTCAACAGCCTTTGCCCATTCACTCACTTTATAAATCATTTGCTACACAAGGAAAACACAGGGGTTATGGTGTCCACACTGTATCATTTCTGGAGGCTTCCTATGATAGCCTACCACTAGACAGACTATGGAGACATGGCTGCCCAGGCCTGGACCCTGACTTCGACTGGAAGCATGTTTGGGCAACCATTAAGGAGGCCTCCCGTGACCCTGACCACCAACAGATTCCTTCTAACTATGTACACAGAACATATCTAACCTAGCGTAAACTCCACTGCATGAGAACCATAAACAATCCCTTGTGTAGTTTATGCACTATGAAGCCTGCGGTATTTTCCTTCACATGATGTCGGACTGTCCACCAGTTTCATGGTTCTGGACCAAAGTGGCAGCCAGGCTGTCTGACTTAGTATCATGTGACCGTCCAAGTGACTGTACCCGCCTTGTTGTTAAATAGCTGAATATCACCAAGCTTAAAAGGCGCATTGTACGAGCTGCCCTGACAGCTACTAAAAAGATGACTGTGTTGCGATGGAAACCTTTTCACTGCCTCACCACCAGACACTGGGTGCTTACATTTTTGGATGTTATTTATATAGAGATGTCAAAATATATGGGGCTAGAGAGACTAATTCAAACAATTGGCGCACTGCAACTGACTTATTAAAGGATCTTTTAGAGTGAATCCTTCCATTACTTGGTGCCTTTCAAAGTGATTTTATAGAGTCTCTACATTTCCCTCTGTGTGTGTATGTGTGTGTGTGTGTGTGTGTGTGTGTGTGTGTGTGTGTGTGGGTGTGGGTGTGTGGATGTTTGCTAGGGATGTACAATTTCTCTGATCGCATTGATTGAGTACATTTGGTTCCTTGTGGATTTTGTGTATGTAATTTATAATATCGTTTGTAATTTGTAATAATTTATATTATTTTGATTATTTATTTTTCAAGTATGTTCTTCTATTATTGTTGTTAAACTCAAACAAGTCATGCTTTTGGTTGTAAATTGTGTGTTTTCATTTCAATAAATATTTGGTTGCAAAAAAGGACTCAAATACAAAAGCGAAGAAATACACTTGTGTGATAATTGTACTCTGAATTATGTTTATATATATATATATATATACAGCACCTGTGAAGCACTTCAATGAATACCAGGTGTTGCTGTTTGTGTGATGTGGATGGCTGACATTTTAAAAGATATTGAGTTGTAAACATCAATTTGAGACTCCATTCAGATGGGAATTCATGCAGATCACCTGCTGTCAGAAAACAACAATAATTGTGCAAATAATCCATCCAAGATGCAGTCAGGATAAGATAGATGGGCAAAACATAGTGTCTTGTGAGTAAAAAAAAAATCAATAATGATGCTAATATCCTTGTTGCTCATACATGCTTCACAGATTGGATCTATAAATGCATTCATCTATATTCAAACCACAAGTGGAAACTGCTGAGTTTTGCATCCCAAGACCACCAGTAGTTTCTTTATTTTATTTGAGGGATGAACACATGAAGATTTGTGCGATGGCTCAAGCTATAAATAATTTATGAGTATCAAGGCTATTATACACCATCAACCGGTTTCATATTGCTTTCAGACCTTTTGGGCCAGAGGCTCCCCAGATGGTCTTTAGGCTAATGGAAGTGACAACCTGCAAGTGCCATCGAACTAATGGTCATCAGCTTGACAGGCGGCTGCTAATGGGGGCTTTATCCTTCGTCCAGATACCCGACTGACCTTACATACTCTAAACTACATGCCTGAAGCAATTATAGGACTATTACCATTACCAAAACACTTATCACTTATAAATACACTTTAGCACCTCAGGAAGATGCAGTATAGTCATATTTAGGTTTAGATAAGCCTGAAAAAACATCTTTATTAATCTAACTGCACTGGAGGTGCAGAGTTTCCTAATGGCAATATGACCCCTTGAATAAACATTTGTGTTTCAAGTAACACAAAAATTATATACTTCAAAGGACTGAGCAGCTGTTCAGTGGTCAGAGGAAGCCGCCTCTGTTTGATTGAAGTGCCTGTGATGTTAATAAATCTCTAGCATCAGCTTGAATAATCAAATATGTCTTTGATAGGCGTTAAAATATTAAAGTTGCATCAGAAGTTGTTATTAAGTTTTCATCTGAACTTATAATCAAATCCAATTTGAAGTTATTGTTTGTTTTCTCACATTCTCAGAGGCTGAACTGAATTCTCATTTGTATTCTCATATCATTGTGTGAATAGAGAAACCGGAGTCTCAGACTGAATCCCAACTGACTCCATGAAAGTGACTTTGGTCATATTGCAGCTCCAGGCTTCTTCTTCAGACTCTTGAATAATGTTGTGCCACCGCTCTACAACATTAATCACTCTTTTTTAAATGATACCATCAATCACAAGCCACAATCAATAACACGGGTGTGACTATCTGTCCCGAAAGTGGGAGGTGAGCAGTTAAATGATACAATGATGTTTGTGTTTCAAATCTCCAAACAATGTTTTGATATATTATTTGGTCTTTTCTGGAAGTGGTGGACTGATTGCTGCTCTGTGTTCACCTGAGGATGCTGTTATTCACTGGAGAACAAAACAAATGATCCCAAGTTTGATAAAACACATTCACATACATTTACCTTCCACTATATCATAATCCTACCCAACCCATATTTGCCACCCAGCCTGCAGCTACAGTATTATCTGGTGTATAACTTCAGCACCAACTAAGCGGCAACTACCAAGAATTGAGGCTGAAGCCAATACAGAAGTATCATAAAGTGCAATGCCACTGATGCCAGCTCCAAAAAAATCCCTGGATCCAATTTACTGCCATTCAAAATGCGTTAACTTCTCTCTCGAACTACTAAACCAATTTCGTTATGGTCCCAATCGCTAAATTCAGGCCTTTGGGCTTATAATAGGCTTTGATGTCTGCTTATGTGGGCATTGATTACAGTCTCAATCATTGACAGACTTCTTCACAACATAGAATGAACGTATGTAGATTTGTGTGGTCAAAATACTGTATATGTAAAGAACAATATGTTTCTCTCTGTAATAGTGTGAAAACAGTCATAAAAATACTACATTCCACCATCTAAATTGCAGCTTGTGTGTACATATGTGTGGAGAGTTTCATGGCTGAATCACCTCCGTTCTTCAAATCAAGCCGTTAGCGTCTGATGGATTTTCTGTCTTTTGAAGAGTGGCCAGTGCAAAAATAAGAAAAATTAATTATTCAAATTTACAAAAGTCTGAATTATTCAAAGCCTGGATGATTTGCTTGCTGCTGCTCTGATTGTAAATGGATTCACCAGAAAAATATCTCAATCAAAAGCTGTTGGTTTCTGCTGAGAAACTCATCAGGTGTTGACAAAGATGCACAATCTTCAATAGCTGATTTGCAGTTATACTGAAAATTGCATTTTTTTTCCACACAGTGTGATACTGTTCTTTTATCCTTGCAAACAGAAAAATCCTGTTCACTGTTTACTTTTCCTACTCACTTATGTTATCCCTCAAGGCCTGAGTGTGCTCTGGAAGAAGGGTCAACAATTTACCAGGTAATTGGTTACCACTTTCAAGATACAGGAAGGGACAACCATCTAGAATCTACCTTTTAGGAAATCCCTCTGCAGAACTGCAGCCATTGCTCCACAGCACAACGAGTGAAAATGGTTTAGATCAGATCAATAAGCTGTGTTCTGGCTCTTTCTCTCCCCCAGTTTAATTACATCATATCCATCCTGGCCTGCCTCAGGCTCCGTAGGATCAACGTCAACTACTGTCCGTCATGTCATGTCATCTCAGTTGGAAGTGATTGAAGCTGACATCCTAGGTGTGCTGCACCAATTGCCCTTTCCTTTGCACAGCAGAAAAGAAAAGCAAACTGCTGCCACAGTGCAGGATGAAAGAGGAAGGTTTTACACAAATCAGATAACCACACTTGACGGCAAAGAGGCTGAGGTCACTTCAATAGACCTTATCTCTGATGGGACATCAGGAGTGGCTTCACAAAGGTTAATTAGAACCTTTTTTGTCTTAACTGCCTTTTAAAACAGACACTTTGATCATTATCACTTAATACATCAGATAATGTTAAAATCTGTTATGGCAGCTACTCCTTTTTAAAAATGTTTTAAAACTGACTGAATGTAAAGATATATACTGATGGAATCTGTTGAATAAAAGCTAGAAAACTTAAAATATAGTCATGCCAAGAAGTTAACTGCAAGATGTTTCAATCATGGACAACTTATCTTTGCTTTGTCCACATTCAAACAGCTCTTTGAGGGCTTTTCACACAAAGGGGTTTAGCCCATAGACAGTAAAAACAATATGGACATAGTTATTGTGACATTACTCATTGGTTTGTGTCATTTTGAAGCCTTGAGTTTAGTGATTTGACTGTCACCATCTTAGATTTGACCGTCTCCATCTTTGATTTTTGGAGCCGGAGGTGACCATATTTGAACAAGAGAGTGCAGTTGATCCTGGCTCTATGGTAAACTGTGCTAATGCTAATGCTAATTTTCGTCCGTGAAACACAGGCTTAACACCATTAAAAAAAATGTACTTACTGGAAAGACTCCTTAGAGGGTCTTTTAGTACAACCAAACACTGAACACGACTTTTTTTGGTGACCAAAATGTTACAATTAACTTTCATGAACTGAAAACACACTCTGAAATAGCAACTGCTACAGCTATGCCTATACTCTGTGAATCTGGCCTTACAACATGGTTACGTTACCTAACCATCGTTGTCGTTGTGGTAGCAACTTGTCAATCACAATGTGTCCATGCTCTAAAACATACGCTGCTTTATCGTCAAATTTAAATTAAATGGGACCATAATTTGTCAAATGAACATCATGCTGTATTGAAGAACACTTGAAACTAGTGATTGAGACCATAAACCATAGACCGTTGGGAAAGTGTTTACTGAGGTAATAAATCAAGTAGGGTCATTTTCTCATAGACTTCAACACAAACGGACTTCTTTTTGGAGTCAGCAGAGTTGCCTCCTGCTGGCCGTTAAAAAGAATGCAGGTTTAAGGCATTGGTTTCACCTTTCATACCTGCTTGGTTTAGCCGAATAAATTTGAGCTTTCTGGACTCACAAAGAGCTGCTCTCCTTTAGGCAGGATTGGTAACTGTGGTGGTCTGTGCTGCATGGTTAACTTGCTGGAGGGCATGTTAGGCTCACAGAATCAAAAATAAAAATAAAAGGGCTGTCCACTCACCATCAACTGTGGAAACTTTCCTTTATTTATCCAGGAAGTCTCGAGGGAACTGAATATTTGGTTTACAAATGTTCAAAATGCATTTTGCGCCCTTCTTAAAAAATGTTTTACATATTTGTTTTCAGTGAAACTGCTGTATTACTTTATTCTTTTTTGGACTCCAGGAAATATAGCTTTTGCACTGATGGCAGCAAATGAGAATACACTTATAAACCTCGCCAAAACATGGAAATGTACACACATTCAGGATCTCATTCAAAGGACAGACAGTCAAAGTGACAGACTGCCAAATGACTTACTGTAAATGTAAGTTCTCTTCAGCTGTTATGTTGTTTAAGTGCACATGTCACAAATGTTTTTTCTATTTTATCAAAGTTCACCAAAATCCAGGTCAAGACATTATTTTCCTGTCATTCATGTGTGTCAGCAGTTGGCAAAAGTCACTCATTTGCATGACATATGCCTCCAGGGACCCAAAGCTCACAGACTCAATTGGTTATTGGTAATTTGATAACTGCTGAGTGCTGGGAGCTCTGGAGGAGAGAGCCGGGAGCAGAGCTGGAGCTTCGGGACAAATAACACCCACGAGTCACACTGGATTCTGCTCTGATCCTGAGCCGTTTACTGACAGGAGGAGAGCTCACAGTTTATTTTTTAAACTTTGAGCAGCAGCAGCAGCAGCAGCAGCAGCAGTGAGTGCTCAGTCCATCTCTGTGGCTACTGGCGAGGCAGGCTAGGGCATTTATATTGATTTACATGTAGCAACATCTTCATGCAGAAACTTATGTCAAGTCATGTGGGAGAATGTTTTTAGAAGGGATTGGGAAAATGGCATACTTTAATCAAAATATGGAACACTACTGGGAAGAGAATGATATAAATACCTCAAAAAATAATGCATCCGCCTTTAAATCACATTTTAGATTAGAATTCAGGCTAAATAAATTAGGTAACTGTTTTGCCAAGGTGGTAAATATTTTACGGGCTTCTCCCCCTCGCAGCCCATTTTCTCACACTTTCCTCTGCTCCGTCTCCCCTCCATTGCCTCTGTGCTCGCTTGGAGAGACACTGAGGCAAATATATGGTAAGACTTTATATGTATATCTCCCAAAACTCTCTTAACTTGCCTGCTCTCCCACATAACACTGCAGCTCAAACGCAACTCATTCTTGGAGTTCGAGACACATTGCTCGCAGACTATAAACATTATTATTTTTGAATTAAAAAAGTAGCTTGGACGTTGGTCTACAATTCTCTAACTGGTCTGGGTTGCAAGAGAGTTTTTTTAGGGAGTGGCTGAACACTGGCAATTTTTAAAAAGTCAGGTACGGATATGAGAGAGTAATTGATAATAGAGAGCAGGCTGGGCCCTAAAGAAGGACGGATTTTAGAAATTTTTGTGGGAACTGTGTCACATGGATTGGAGGAGGGACGCTTATGAGATACAGTTTTTAAAAGGAACTGCAGGGAAATAGGAGCAAATTCAGACAGTAAAATAGGACGGCTGAGTGGGGCAGAGGATAAAACAGTCAGGAAAAATTGGACCTCAGACCATCAATCTTACCAACAAAAAAAGATAAGAAGTTTTCACAGTCATTAGAAGATGAGGCGGGAATAGCAGGAAGAGAGTGATTTATAAGCTGGCTGGTAGTACTAAACAGAAACCTTGGGTTATGTCTCTTACTATTAATCAAGCCAGAAAAGTAGGCAGCTCACACAGCTTTAATAATTTGGTTCAGTTTAAACAATAACTCCTTCATGTGGAGGTGGTGAACCTCAGTTTGGATTTTTTCCAACTACATTCGGCCTTCCTATAGTCTCTTCTTTGTTGTCTGATGTTGTCATTGATCCAAGGAGTTATATTAATAACTGGGACAGCCCTGGAAGTGTATAGAGCAGAAAAGTCCAGGGCTGATGTACACAGTTCATTAAACCAACTAACCAGGTCATTAATATTGGCGAAGTGAGGAGGGCACCTGGCCAGACTAGAAAAGTAGCTGGAGAACGTGGCTGTGGGCTGCTCATTAAAGATGCGAGAGTGGATTATACTTTTCTGAGTTATAGTAGTAGGTAGCAAACGATACATCAAAGGTAGTACAGTTATGGTCAATCTTATTCAGGGAATTAAGAGACATGTCCAGAATAAATATTAAGTCAAGGATGTGTCTGTGGTTATTTGTGGAGCCAGAAACATGTTGCACAAGGTTAAAAGGTTTGAAAATGTTTAAAAAATCTGTGGCAAATGAGTTAAAATGATTGTCAATATGAATGTTAAAGTCACAAACTATAATGCAGCAAGAGGAGCCCAGTGCGGAGGGATGTTCGGCTTGGGCAGAGGCAACAGATAAGCTCATCCTCGTTCTTAAGATCCAATTTCAGAAGTCTGATGTCGTCTTGCAACAGTTTCCATACACAGCCATGATGATGTTTAGCTGTTTCAGAGGTCAGCTAACAATGTCTTGTTGTCTTGTTGTTTGTAATACAACAATGGTGATATGGTCTTTTGTACTCCACTGTCTATATCCTGCAATTTCCACCATTTATGTTATTACTTTCAAAGATGTAATCCAAACATGGCAGAAATTATTTTTATACTTTGATGTAAATTGTCCCAGACAGGTCTGCCTGCATGTTTGACTTGACAGAAAGACAAGGCAGTAATAGTGATTTAAATTACAAACAGAGCATGCATATAGGTAGAGACTGGAGGAGCATATTGATCATTTTGATGTGACTCACCGCCTGGAAATGATCAGGGACAAAACTCAGCAGAGATGCCTGATATAGCTCATCAAACTTCAGCTCATCAAACGAATTCAACTGACAGAAAGGACTCTGAATCACAAAGACAGAAGATCAAAGAGACCCTGATTACAGGTTTAAGATATCAAAGATTAGATTTAGAGTGTCATTGAGATATTTCCATGCTGATAAAACCTGTGTTAAATAACAGACTAAAAATGGGAAAGGTAAACCTTTGCTACAAGCAAATAAACTTCACTCGAGTCCCACGTCAATCTCAAGTTTTGAACCATAAGTTAAGAGTCCATGGATCCATTTAAAGGGGACATATCAGGTCTATATTTATATTCTGGGCCTCTACTGGAATATCTTTGCACAATTTACAGTTAAAAAAAACTCCTTATTTATCTTATACTGGCTCTTTATGTAGCCCCTCAGTTCAGCCTCTGTCTGAAACAGGTCGTTTTAGCTCCTGTCTCTTTAAGGCCCCCCTCCCAGTGAGCCCACTCTGTTCTGATTGGTTAGCTTCAGGAAGGTGCATTTCGGCTGACATCCAGCGGCTCCCGAGGCTACATAAACCAATACATAAATAAACATTAGTAGATAGCATTTCAACTTCTTTTTCTTGTTCTTTACTCAAAATATAAACTTCTCAAATACATCTGTACATGTTTGAGCCCAAATCCAATACGAAATATACAAGTGGAAACCTGAACAACCTTAACAACAACAAAGGCTACATAACAGTCAGCTATTTGTGGGCCTACACAAACAATCTGATGTCATCATAAGGAGGAAGCAGAGGTAACTTTGCAAACGCAGAGTTCAGAGTAGGCTTTTGACTTGCAGGGAGCATTTTTATATACATTCACCACAAGTTTTGGACGTTCGACCATGTTTAACATAGACATCTGACATCAAAATGGTATAAAAATGACAGAAAATCACAAAAAGCATAATATATCCCTTTTAATATAAAATAAATTCTCTTAAACATTTTACTATAATAATATTTATTTACAATAGTTGATGAGATATTTCAGTTTGGACTGAAGTGGTGGAGCGACCGTCATAACCATCCATGGAGCTGCACCTCTAGCGTAGCTAAAAACGCAAAAACATCCACTGTCTCTCTTCTTTCTCTCAGCCCATGTGACATCAGGAGAAGTTTATGAATACAAAACTTCTTCTTTTTTTTGCAATTTACACAAAACTATCCTCAAAACTATCAGTTTCAACCTGGAACAAACCCAACTTCTATACTGTATCTGTTCATTTTACACTTTCTCTCTGTGTTTCTTTCTTTGGCTTGTTTTGATGGATGTTTTCATATTGTACTTCGCCCCTTACACAATATTCAGTTGGAACATGAAGGTAGTCCCAATAGGATTTTGCCTAATGATAAATGACCAGAGTTAATACTATTTCCGCTCTGCTCCTTCAGGCTCTACTTTCACAGGATATCTTGACTGAGACACATGAAAAGACTGTTTTAATTGACACTTTGTCAATATGAATGATGAATGTTTCTTTAATATGCTGCTTTGGCATTTTTCCCTCTATCTGTTTTTACATTTCATGGCATTTTTCCAATTTTCAATTTCCATTTTTTTGTCATAACAACAAAAAAGTCTACAAATGCAACTGAATGCTTTTTGCTCCTGAAAATCCCTTGAGGTTTCCAATCTCTCTCTCACACACACAGTCAATCATATCAATCAAGTTCCAAGACAATACACACACACACACACACACACACAAGCAGATTTGATAATAGTCGTGAGATTTCTCCAAGAATGTTAAATAAAATCGCTTGGCGCTTTATAGTTATGAGAATCTCATTAAGGCAGTTAATTCTTTTTTTATAGCTCACACTAAACCAAGAGCAGTAAAATCAGTGAGCGGATAGAATAATTTGTGCAGTCAAACACTTAAATTGCCCCTGGCTGTTTTAGACAGTGTGCACATGGTCCTAACAGGTGTACAGTAAAACAGATTTGACAGTCATCTCATTAGATCTGCTGTAACAGCTTTTTAATGCTCCCAGGTGTGTTGTGTTTATTGCAGGGAGGTTTGGCTCATAACTCTCATTTTAATCAGGAGAGTCAAATGAATGAAGCAAAAAGAAGTGTTTAATTATACTGATGATATTGATGATTAAGTGTTGTCAAAAGTCTTTGGCGCTTAGATTCTACAGGAAGATTTTGAATTGAGGGACATCAGTCCTGAGCAGCAGCAGCAAGATACATCCCTCCATGGAGTCCAGACACTGGTGGTGGTGCTGATGACTTCTGCTAAGGAAGTAATGCACTGATGAATCTGTGAAGACCGGGTGCTGATGGGGAGGTGGTGGGGTGCACAAACGGCACCATAAGAGCACACGTGTTTGAACATGTTTAAAAAGACAGCTGCAATATGATAGGCTGATAATGAGGGTGTATCACCGTGCTATTGGTTAGATATGACCAGATGACGTCTTAATTGATGCCCAAGGGAATGACTGTCAAGGAAAATATAAGTGAGCATGCATGAGGGATGGGAATGACAGTTGGTTTGAGAAATAATACTACAGACCTGAGTGTGCAAAAGATCCTGACTCCTGACTGAACTTTCACTAAGCTTCATTTGTTACAGAAATCAGGAAGTTGACTGCATGCCCATTATATCAAGGTAAACATTTTAGCGTCTCAATTCAAATTAAAATATTTGTTGCCCCCTTTTTCTAGTGCCATTTTGCCCTGATTATGTTAAACAGAACCATACTGTATGTTGAAATACTGAACAACTGAGACACAAAAATATGAATTATAGTTATTATATAAAAGCCATCATATGTGTTTCCAGGTGATGATATTGTCATGCTGCCTCAGGTGTTTGTAAATTGAAGGACACATATTGTGATGTGAAAACCTTTTACATCAAACTGTTATATTTTTAGCAGCAGAAAAGCAGCTTTCCTTTCCTATGTTTTTAGCCTCATGGCTCTGGGGATGGCAATGTTAGTGTCCAACACTGAAATATTTCAACTATTAGATAAATTGCCATTAAATTTGATACAGACATCCATGGTGCCCACAGGAACAATCCTAATAACTTGATCTGATCTGATGGTGATCTCCTGATTTTTCCTCTAGCATGCCACCGGCGAGACAGAGTTTTCACTTAACCTGTGAAATATGTCAACATCTACTTGATAAATTGGCACAAACTGTGTACAGATAATAGTTTTCATAGACATTGACTTTGGAGAGAGACTCTTGACTTTTCCTCCAGCACCATATGACATATGAAGTTTTGGGTGAAATGTCTCAACAACTATTTGATGCATTGCCATGAAATTTGGTTCAGATATTCATGCACCACTCAAGATGAATTGAAATAATGATAGTGATGCCTTCACTTCTTATCTAGCGACACCCACCAGGGGAAAATTGCAATTCGTCCAGTGCTTCGATTTACAAGAAAATACTGAAATAACATTTTCATCAGCCTTTGATGCACATTGTGTTTCATGCTAATTAGCAAATGTCCACATGCTAAAACACTAGTGCTGTGTCTCAAATCGCATACTTCTGTACTTACACTTAACATTTTGAGTGCATAAGTGCGTTCACACTGAGAAGTATGGAAAAATGCAGTGCACTGTGAGTACCCGGATGGTGCGCTAAAAACAGTCAAAAAGTTGAGTGTGGAACTATGGACACTTCTCGCCCTCAATGGTCGCCATCTTGGCTACGTAGCGGAAGAGGAGGGACCACTTTTCAAACTGGAAATGGCGGCCAGGTACAAATGTAAGTTATACATGTGTTTTTTAGCACTAAGTACCACTATACTGTTGTCGGATATAAGCCATCAGTATGATCTTTGGTTAATTTAGCAGTCTGTAATGATTTGGTAGCGCGAACGATAATGCAAATGCTAAAGCTAGCTAATGCTAATTTGCAATTGTCATTTCCGGTAAGTGCACAACGGCCGTGTTTGATTTGAGACAGCACTACCCTGTAGAAATTCATGCACTACACCAGTAAGTACATAGTGTACACAGTGTACTACATGAAAGTGTACTAACAGAAGTATGTGATTTGAGACACAGCTTAGGTTAAGATGGTGAACAGGGTTGCATGCATGCAGGGTTGCATGCATGCAGGGTTGCATGCATGCAGGGTTGCATGCATGCAGGGTTGCATGCATGCAGGGTTGCATGCATGCAGGGTTGCATGCATGCAGGGTTGCATGCATGCAGGGCTTGTTAGTTTATCCAGACCTGTTTCTGAGACATTTACAAATGTAAGAATAATCATAAAAAAGTCTCTCAAGCCTTAGCAAGAAACATAGTCTTTCAACAACATATAAATCACTAAACCATGGTGATATATAGTATGTTGTACAGAGCAGTGATATATAGGATATATTAGGCTAGAATTCTCTATTGCAATATATGCTTTGCATTGTCCTTCCCTGAATAATGGTTATTAAACATGTATGTGAAGACTCTAGAGAGACACAGAGGCACTGAGAGCATATAATGGAGTGAGGAGGGAAGATTACTGAATATGAATCTGGGTCCAGTGATTGAACCATCAAGCTTATATTGTACATATTGCAACAAAATTCATAAATCTGTTTATGTATAGTTCATTGTCTTTTCTAAAAACCTACATTCTGATAGGATGAGAGAATCATTTCACTTGTTGTTTCTTGCTGTGAGAAAAAAAAATGCCTCAAAATGGCATCTCAGAGGAAACTTAATGTGTCTGCTGTTTTCAGTGATTTGGGTTGCAGTAGGCACATATTTTTGGACATGGTTGTGGCGTTTCGCTGAGCAAAACGTCTCATCTTTAGCCACATTGTGTAATAAACCAGAGAAACGACTTTGAAACAGACACTCTGTAGGCAGAGATCTTGGCTGCTTTGACATGAAAAATATCCACCTCCTCTGTTTCAGAATGAGCTTACTTTGACATTAATAGGTCTCCTTTGTTTCTTTAGCTTATCTTGCCTTTGCTAATTACACATCGAGTAGCGCTTGCAAGTTTGTTGTCGAACCATGTGTTACACAACAACACAATGCACTCGTGTCCTTTGACCTCTCGCTCTCTGTTACATCAATGTTCACATATACACGCTGCGTTTGAACATGAAAAAAACATCCTATCTAAAAGCAAACTTGTGTAACTGTCATCTCTTCTTCACACCTTTTAATAATAGACAGGCAGGCTGCTACAAGGGTTTCTGCATTTATGCAAACTATAGATATGACACACAGGGTCACGATGAATTTCATATTCATTTGACAGCTTTGAATGGAACTAATTGGAAGGACCAAGGCCAAGACGGGATTATTGACCTTCTTAACCCTCTAAAACAAAAACAAAAAGTTTGTATCTACTTCTAAGTGTCTACTTGAACCAATTCGTTTGACTTCCCTCCGTACTTAGCCTATTTCTTAACTCATCTCCAGGTCATTGATTCCCCCCTTTCATGCATGAATTATTACATCACAAAGTAATTTTTTTTTGTTTTGTTTTTACTAATAAAAATCATGCCAATACCTTTTTTTCCCCCAATACATTTCATTTTGAAGGAGTTATGTATCTGTCTGCACGTATCAATGGTATAAAAAGTGATTCAGTGGAACACGATATAGGTCCAAAGAACATATGTTTTTGCTGTTTAATAAAACTATTCAAATGTAAATTATATCATCATTTTTAAATAAAACATACAAACGTCCAACGTCCACTGAAGTGGAAAGATGTATTTTCAGTCACAGAAAAAAAATGTACAAGAAAAATATTCTGGATAAAAGTATTTCTTAAATCTTATTTAGTTGAAAAATATATATTTTTACTTTTCTGGTTTTCTGAGAATAAAAGGATTTAACAGATATTCCTGAGGTATCTCAAAATGACAAAGAGATACAAAGATAATACCCACTAATAGTAGTGGCCACCATGCATGAATCACTTCAGTGAACACAAGGCTGCCCAAGCTCTCACTCACTCTCTCAATCAGAGGGTTATTCAACCGAGCAGAGACCGAGCAGCGAGAGAATATAAAAAAAAAAAAAAAAAGATCTTCCTCAGCCGCAGCAGTCATATGATGTGAGTGCTACCTTGCATTAACCTCTCAAACAATGTTAACAAAAGGGTTGTCTTAAATCCTCTTATCCGAGCTTAAAGATCACACTATTTGATTTTCAAGGTGAATCATGTCAACTTGACCAGAGGAGGAGCCCTCGGCTGCAGGACGATCTTGTCCAAATCAGGTTGTTCTATTACACAGACATGGGGACACTTCTGACCTATAATATTATCAGAATATATCAAAGCTTTCCTGTCTTTCTAAATTCCTAGAATCACTGTTCATCTTACAATTACGTGCCTTTCTGGAGGATAATAATGTCTTTCAGCCATGTCAGGCTTTAGACCTTGTTATAGCTACAACTGCTGTCAAGGATGACGTTGTTAACTCACTTGATAAGAAGCAACTCTGTGCTGCTCCCTCAAAGGCTTCTGATGATGCTCATTTTTAGATAAACTATATTCCATGGTTTTTGATCATTCAAATCAGATCTTTCTAGTAGAATTCAGGCTATTTTGTTGCTGTGGGTTTCAAATCAAGTCACCAGATACTTAATAAACATGTCCCACAAGGATCAATAATAGGTCCTGTGCTATTTACTTTATATGTAAATAATATTTCTTTTCTAATTTTGTGGTGTCCATTTCGTTACGTAGAGACACAACATGAAAAAGACTCGTCTTCCCCAAGTTCCAAGCTGCCAAAGAGACAGATTGCTGATTTTCAGTGACTGATGTGTTTATTTACAACATGTGTTTGAATAGATGGAGTTAGGTGCAGACTTCAGGGTGGGCAAAGGCCAACATAAGCAACAATAAATCTAACTGGGAAGGTGATGAATAACAAAATCAAAGAAACCAAATTACAATCACTTGCTTCCCTAACTAGAATAAACAGGAGAAAACAGAAACAGTAACCCACCCCTACAAACCTCTGAGGGACAGAAGTCATCAGTGTGTCTAGGACCTCACAAACCACAATGCAAACATTTACATGTACTCTCAGCCGCCCGCTGTTGTACCATCTTGTATGCCACTGGCTTTACTGCAAACCAGGCTTTCTCCAGGTTACAGTCTGTCAGTCTTTTATTAGTTTAAAGTCTGTTCTAAACTCCAAAAACACTAAATGTATGTACCTCACGAGAAACCCGACCTTGGAAATCTAATAAATACAGCACAGGTATTTATGGATCTGGTTAAACACCTTGCTCAAAAATAAAAAATGCAGATTGGATTCTTATACAGGAAAAGAGCTTGTTTCTTTGATCAAAACATAAAGAAAGTGTACAGTCCACTGTACCATCTACACTGGATTGTAAAGATAAATGTTCATGCTGCTGCCACTACTGTACTTTTAAATCAGCTTTAAACCACTCAGGTGCCATCTACCGCAGCGCCATTCAATTAATTACTGCAGACAGCTAAGTCATCACGGTGAGTAATATGAAGAGGGTGGAAAGACATTACATCAGCATACCTGTGTTTTCATTTATAAAGCCTCGCTATCGAAATTTGTCATAGCAACTCTGAACTGGGGATGACAAGTTTCTGGTACTACTGGAATGAAGGTACAGACACTCTACTGATTGATATTGCTTTGATAGTACTTGTAAATTATTTAATTAGTATGTGTGTGTGTGTGTGTGTGTGTGAGATGACTACTTTGTGTGACTTAATATTGTTGTGATATACACTCACCGAGCACTTCATCAGGAACACCTGTGTAATCTAATGCAATCAAATAACAGCTCTGCCATAAATTCTAGTTTTATGGAGCTTATACATTTTCAGTTTTTGTTGACATTGTCAGAAAGGTGATAATTCCACTTTATGTTCATTATTGAGGCAAAATATTAGGAACACTTTTCAAGATAATGCACTCCAGTACACCTCCAGCATCCACTACGACCTCAATAATAAACATAAAGTACAATTATCACCTTTCTGACAATGTCAACAAAAACTGAAAATGTCTAAGCTTCGTATTTCGTATATTGGATTTCATTAGATTGCACAGGTGTTCTTATTAAATCATATTTTTATCTCCAGAGATGATTTAGCCAATTTCAGATCTTTTCATCATGTTAACAGTGAAAAAACTTCATCTCTACAACTGAAATTAGTTGGTATGCAGACAGTAAATTAAAATATGGAAATTCTAAAATAGCAATTAACCGTAATAAAAACAGAGATCTTGAATGACATTTAAGTCTTAAAGTAAAGCTATGCCTCAAGAAATAAACAACCCATTTCTGCAATTAAAATCAAAAATCAAAAAAGGGCCTTCACATTGAATATGAATCAGCATGACTCACTGTGGAGGGTGAAAGCTACAACAAACAACTTAAACAATCATGACACTAAACCACTGTTGGCAAAAAAACATTACTGAATCCAGATTTTTCATCCCTACATAGAATGACTCTCTTTCTTCTGAGCAGCAAAAACAGCTGTGAAGTTACCCAGTAAGCCACATTACTGGGCCAACATAAAACGCTACAACACTACTAACTTTAATCACTTATTTTCCACTCCAGCCACCTAACTGTTATAACTGACCTCTTCAACCCTTTGAGTCAAGTAAAGGAGGAGAATCGATTCGAACAACAGCAGAGAGCCGACTTCTCTTTGGGGAGCTCTATATTTGTCAAATAATTTCATCCATTCATGTTATTTCTGACAGAAAACTATTAATTTATACATCAAGAGGATTGCAGATTCATAAAGCAGCAGAGAGGGAAGAAAATATAATAGTTTTAGATAAATAATATATTTATAAAAGCTGCATTTCTATCATTAGAGCCATTTGTTGCTGTTGTGATGTATGAAGGGATGGCCCGTCGAGGAGTAATGACCCGTTGCATGTGTGTGGGCATGTATCTGCCGCCGAGAGTCCTTCTGCTCCTTTTGTCATAAACAAACTGCTGAAAATAAAAGCAAAATGCCAACGGTGTTAGCTGTGAATTACCCACTGTGCTGCGGGCTCTCGTGATGATGCAACAAGTCAGCTCCCCAGGTGGAGAATAAAGGATCACAGAGCATTCGAGTGCAGGAGAGACTGGCTTTTGCTTCCAGTATTTTAGAAGAAAATGCATGAAAAGGAGTCAGAAAGGTACACACTGTACTGCTCCTGCTAGGCAAAAACAATGAGTAACGCTACATATTTGGTTAACTTTATGACATCAGTTTTAATAGTTGTATAATGTAATTGAACACAGCATGTTTAATTTGCAGTAACTGCAAAAATGAGACTCTCCTCCCAAGAAAAACGACACAATACTGTAGGTCATAATGTAAGTCACCCAAAAACATTTGCCAGACAGATGCTATCTAGCGGATGTAGTAATTATGACCCGGAGCAATAGTGCAGTTCAAATGACGTATATAAAAGTTAAAATTGTCCTCATTTGGAGGAGGTGAGGTGGACCCAACAGTGGAGTTTGCCACAGGAGATCGCTGTTCATTTCCTGTGTCTGACCACGAATGTCACATTTCCAATTGCAAGTTGGGACAATTTTAAAAAAATAGATGGATAGAGGCAATAGATTAGAAAATGCTCCTCTGTGTCATTCTGTGGTGTATTTGGTCGTTCAATTTGGAGGATTTATTAGCAAAAACAGAACCAAAAAAACAAAAACAAAACAAAACTACATGGACTCTTGAGGCCACTGTTAGATATAGCTAACTGGACAGCTTAAGCAAGACAGTTATCAGGTATTAACTTGCTGGTGATGTTATAAACCACGGCTAGCCTCAGCTGTAGCTAAAGCTAAAATTACTTGTTGATTTAGCTGTTATCTTTAATAGAAAATACGCACTTTGATGAACCACGATCTTGGTTATTCAGTTTATTCCACATAACTAAACAAGGCAAGAGCTTCTTTCATGATGGATGAAAAAACAAAATCTGCTAACTCTCGCTAAAGCGAACTAGCTTAGCAGAGTAAAAGTTACATTAACTCCCATTTCAGCTTTGACTCCAGTGGAATTCATGCAACATATCATGATTATGCTAACTCTAAATCACATATTACATTACTTTATTGATGTAAATACAAATATTAATAGCTGATGGACAGACAGACACCTAGAAAAACAGAGAAACATTCATGAACTATGCTGGTAAAGCTAAAATGGACTAGAAAGATGCAAGTCTGTAGATATTGCACGTGAATCCCATAGGTTTTTAGACATCTTGTAGAGTCTATGACAATGATTTATTGACAAAATAATCAGCCCAACATGGCATAAAATGTTGGGGAAATTAAAGTAACACTTAACATGTGCAGCTGCTGATAATGTAGAAGGCTGCTTTACATCTACAGCATATCTATCTCCAGTAATGAGCGAATAAGATGGGTCCTTGACAAATCCTAAAATACGAGCCCAACTGGCATGACGGAGAGGTGGAAGGACACACTATAGGCTCTTTTTTTTTATTTTAACCACCTCGTGTATATCAGAAAGCCATCACTGTGTCTGTCCAATTATTTTGCAGGAACATCTTCCTTTTCTCCCAAACATCATTTTATTCCTGAGAGATATCTAATTAGCTGCCGTATTTTCCACGTTGCTGTCCAGAGGAGACAAGTTAAGCCTTGAAACAGAATAATGGAGGTGGCAGAACATTAAACCTTAGCGAGCTTCCAGATGGCTGATTGGCTGTGCTGAAAAGATGTATGGTGTGTACAGGATGTATATGAGCACTCATAGACAGAGAGTAGGAGGAGGATGTAGACCTTTAGTTTATCTATGACTACTGGATGACATATCAGTATTATCAGTCAGCCTCCGTCAGTAACCGGAGCCTGACATACCAGATGATTCTAGTTTCTCAAGTGGAAAATATATTAAACAATCAGGGCTGAAAACGTTTCTTTTAGACTTTCTGTGGACACTGTTCCTGCTTGGCAGTGAATGAGGTGTGAATATGAAGTACCTCCATCCTCGTCACTCCATTACCTGCTCTCTGCAGTGCCTCTCATTACAGCCTTTTCCCCCGGGAGAGCAGGAATCACAAGCACTCTGACTGCAGGGCTATTGTACTTGATGGCATTATGCTGCTGTCAGTTATTTTTATTATTGTTCACCCTTGCGTGTATATATAAGCTAATAGAACTTAGAAATACTGAAAGCATAAAGTAACACACAGAGCATTAAAATCATATGTTTATAATCTGTTGGATGTACAGTATATGTCATTAAAGTAGGGCGAAAATACATTTCTGATTTGCTGCAAATTTATTAACTTGCACACGAGATCTTGATCTCAATGAGATTTCCTGAATAAATAAAGCGTCTAGACCTCTCAGGTCGACTGCGACAGGTCTGCTTTCTGTCCCCGGAGTCGAAACTAAACATCGTTAAGCAGCGTTCAGTTTTTATGCACCACACATCCGGAACAAACTCCCAGAAAACCTGAGGTTTGCTGCAACTCTCAGTTGTTTTAAATGAAGGCTGAGGACTTTTCTGTTTGCCTTTTATTTAATCAAATTTGGGGCTTCTTATTCATAACTGCACTGTCACTTTTAATCCCCTGTTTTATCTGTCTTTATTTTCTATTTCACTATTTTTTTATTTAATTTAAATGTGTCTTTTTATAATGTATTGTGTCTCTTGTATATATTGTCTTGATGCCTTTTATGTTTTATGTAAAGCACTTTGAATTGCCTTTTTGAAACGTGCTATACAAAAAAAGTTGCCTTGCCTCGTCTATACAGCCCCAGGAAATCTTGCCTTATTCTTACCATTTATCTTAACACTGGGTTTATGGATACTATATAAAATACTGTATAGTCACTTATTTTGTGCAATATTTTTGCAAGATTGCCTGATTCAGAATCATCAAAATGTGGATAGAATGTGGTTGTTTTTAATGGTTTAGGCTAGACCCCTCACAGCATACAATGACATTATAGACCAGTGTTTCTCAACCTTTTTGGTTTGTAACTTGAAATGAAGTTTTTTCCTTCTTGGATTGTTTCATTTGAAGGATTTTTTGAGGCCTGGAGACATAAAAGCAACCAGTACTGAACACAATAAAGCAAATAAAAATCTAATAAAAGTTAGACAAAATAAACATAACAAAAATATGTTTTCTTTCCTTATTCCTTTAATCGTCCTCTGACCCATTAGATTAACCTTGTGACCAATGTTGGGTCAACATCAGTGGCTGACCTCATTAATGCTCTGGTGGCTGAATGAGAGCAATTCCCTGCAAAACTGGCTACAAAATCTTGTAGATACCCTTCTCAGAAGGATGGAGGCTGTGAGATCTGCAGATTAATGCCCTTTGTTTTGGAATGAGATACAATCATATTTGGCTGTAATGATCACGTGTCTGCATTCTTTCAGGCCATGTAGCGTATCTTGATAATCTACAACCAAATGAAATATCAGAACAATTAATAAAATCTGATATGCAACTCTAATACAAACTATCAAGCTTGCAAAGTCAAAACAAGCTGAGCAAAGTAAGAATACAGTATTCTATGTTTGTGCACTACCAACCTTCATGTACAGTATATGCAGTATGCATGCAGGAATACAGCGCCCACACAGATCTGGTAATTCTATGGAGCATTATTCACCACGCGGGCAGAAAGAGCACACATTGTGCGGGATGGAAGTCGGGAAACATACATTTTTAATTCAAGTCCTGAATAAAAAATAACAGTTTAATGCTCTGCTGCAAATCCTCGAAAGGTAATATAGTACATCATCATGATTCCACCACCCTGCAAAGAATCGTATGGATGATGTTCCCTCCGAGTGCCTGTCGCTGCATAATGCTTTTTCACGACAAACAAACAACTCTCTGGAAATGACAGCTGTAACTAAAACTTTAGACAGCTATGAAGGGCCTTAGGGAAAACAAATTGTAACATTTATGAAGTCCTCATTTTATCAGAGTGAAAGTGTGAGAATTAAGCTGAGTGATGATGACTCTCACTGGAGCTATGTGCAGTCGGAGGTCGTCTGTTCCTATCTGTTTCTCACCGTTGTTGCTCTCGCCTGCAGGCAAATGACAGTCCTTATGGCCTCCTGCATGCGCCTTAAAATCATGCAAACCAAATTCCTCCAGTATGAAAGCTTTGCAATTCATTAACAGTGGCAAAACTGTTCCTATACTGTATGTGCATTGAAGTTTAAAATTGGAAAAATAACTGTCTCCGATCAATAAATGATTGTGATGAGATAGTTTCTGAAATCACTGCATATAAAGCACGAACCAATCAAATGCTGAGTGCAGTTTTTATCTGAGGTTTGTTTGACCTTTTGACACGGAGAGAAAGATTGAACATGCAGTGTCTTACATCGACAACAACAAAAACAGACACTGTAGTTTAACTCTTTATATAAGCAGCATATAAACTCTGAGTACTGAATACTTTACAACACACTATAATGTTATAAGCAGAGATAAGGATATTTGTAAGTGCTAAACATCTGTAACTGGTGTATAAACAGACAATAAATAATTGATAACATAGTATAACATAGCTGGAATCATGTTAAAAGATCCCTGCAGTGTGTTTTTAAATGTGTTTCAAAACTCATGAAGACATTTTGAAGGTTTATTCTTGACATTAAAAATAGTAGTTTGACAAAAACTTTTACTCAAGCTGCACTTATCAGACCTTATTGTAAAGATCACACCACCAGATTTAATAAGAATGGAAAAGAACAATTTAAAGACTTAAACTTATGGAGAAACTGACTCACAAAAAAAAAGAAACATGGGAGATGTGTTTGAGAAAAGTTAGACTCATAGTGATGGGAAATTATTACTCATCAGAATGAATCAGAATCAGAATTAATACCAGTAATAAATAAATACTTATAATGTATCATATAAATATAAGTATAAAGACTTCAATACAATATAGTAGTATCAATAGTATTAATAGTATCAATACAACTGTGTTCATTCATTATCTGTTTATAAACAGATGCTTCACAGATAGAGTACAAATATATTATAAACACCTAAAATGTTCTTATTTCTACAGTGTTTTGTGTTATAAACCAGTCACCTATTGTTTACTACAATTTTCCATCATCTCTTACCATGACTATAACCTTTTCTTCAGATGGTTGATGACCTGCATCCTCTGAGTTAGACTGATGAAACCGGTGAGGAGAAGAAAAAAAAAAAACACTAAATCAAGTCAAATCTGTCAGCAGTGGATGTGATTTACACATCCAGGTATCCTCATCCTCTAAAACTCCTGTTGTGCAGTAGAGCCCTGCAGCAGATTGTGGGCCCTTTCTGCCTCCCTCTCTCGCTAAGATATGCAACAGTTCAGCATCGCAAAAACCAAGCTGTGCAGCTGTGTAACAAAGGTACTTAATTAGCCAGATAAAAAAAAAAAAGAAGAAGAGTCATTACAGCCGAAACCTCTGTGTCTCTGAGATAAACTCTGGAGAGCTTCCCACTGCCTAACTCTACTTTAAATCACAGGGCAAAAAAATGGGTGAAAAACAATTAGTTTTGAGCCTCGACCCATTAAAAGATTTTTAACTCACTGCCAATGCACAAATGATGACTTGTAATGAATCGAGCTCCAGCCTGTGAAAATGGGAAACATAATAACCAGTGTGAATATAACGGCACACATTGTGCATTCCACTCTGCTGGAAACTGCATCAGTAGAGATCCAGAGGAGGTGATTTACTGGACGTATTTTGGAGGGCTGAATCTTTTTTTTTTTTTTTGTACAAGGCTGCAACCTCTGAAATTGACACCATATTGAATTTAGAAATGATACACATACAGTAAAGCTAGATTTGCTGACAGCAATAGGTGATTACACCCATGTGAAAAGATGAAATGATACACACATGTGCTTATATGTTCCAGCTGTAGATCACAGTAACCAGTTATCTCACCGGAGAGCAGCTTCCATTTAAGAAGCTATTCCTCTTTAAGATTACTACAGCTACAAGATGTATGATTTATTATAAAGCTTAGACAGAGAGACTTCTATATATTGGATTTGTTTTATAGCTGTGTCACCCGTACCAAGTGGAAGAGGATGGATATTCCTCCTCTACTGCAATCACCATTTAGCATATTTCCCCTGTCATATTTGCAACTTCAGCTGCAGTGAATAATCTTATCCAACAATATGTGCTGTGCAATGAAATCAGAAGGCGGGAATATGAAAATGTATTCAACTTGATTAGTTTTCCTCTGTTTGTTTGGGAGATGCATTGGTCCAGTGAGATATACCATAAGAAGGTCTGTGTTAGTCAGATTATACAGTGCTTGAAAGTTTCAGGGCACATTCATGAAACAACAGCTGCTGCCTCACTACTAACAAACTTAATTGGTGTCCAAGACATGTAGAAAAGGTCAAATAAGGTCTCAGATACCACTGAAGACAGTGAGGTCATGTCCTCGGTACTCTCTCAGGGAATTTGTGAGTTTTGACGACCTTTTGACGAGGAGTTTTACATGTAGAAATAGATCTAAATTGTGCATGATGGGCTATTTAATGGTCATTCTTATATCTTTTAGACTAAAATCTAGATTCTGACTGTCTAGCAGTAAATAAAATAAAGAGATTTTGTATTTTTCCAACAGAATTATGCTCATGCAAGCGTGGAAAAGGCTTTGAAACAATGTTTAGACCATTGTGTAGGCTGGATAAAATACAACTGAATGTTTAAATAAATCATTAAAGGGGCAATTTTACACATGAAGTTTAGTTTACTCGTCATGAAGAGTGGCCTTATAACTCCCCGCGGGAACAGTTGGATGATGTTTTCTGTGTTTTTGAAGGAAGCTCTTCTAAATTTGAAAAAAATAACCCTGATGATGTCATTATGATGTCATCGGGGTTATCTCGGTTTAGGATTTAGACTTGAAAACATGCTTTGCAACCTGGAGGTGTGATGTTTGAAAGAAGAGGAGTTTTAGGAAGCGAATGGGGTCTGATGAAAGGGTTGCGTTGTGGGAAATGTAGGATCCAGCATCTATGGAGGTTGACCCTTAGAATACCAGAAACTTAAAGTTGGGATAATTTGACTTCTCCTGCATTGATTTTGAAGGATTTTTGTGTTAAAACAACAGTCTGGTGCTTATATGAACATTGACAGATGTTTTTCTTGCTGTAATCATTCCTCCTGTTCATACTGACCACAGAAGATCCTTCATAATGTGCTTTTCAATGTAAGTGATGGAAATCAAAATAAACAAGCCTCCTCCTGTACACAACTGGATTATGAAGCCATCCAAGTTAGACAAATCAAGTTACAGTCTTTTTAGTGCCAAATTCCCTCTTTTTGTTACTATCCCTGTGCTGCAGCTCAACACTCTCCAGACAAGCACAATTATTTATTTATACAGCCTTTTTAGACTGTAAGTTTGGAAGATATCCACTTGATTTGACTAACTCAGGCAAATGAAGCTTAAAATTTGCTTTAGATAAACTTTGGAATACATTTTTGCATAGGTTGGTGAGCTGTGGATCTTGTCCCTCATCACTTGCATTGAAAGCACATTAAGAAGGGATCTTATAATGATCAGTATGAACAGGAGGAATGATTATAGCAAGCAAAACCTCTTTCATTATTCATATGGATACCTGACTCATGATTTAAGACAGACTTGAAAATGCTTTAACCATTCTTTTTCTGTTTTACTGTCTCTTGTGTGACCCCCAACTGTAGGAGACTGCAATGATAAATCACTGGAGAAGCCATTTAAATGTTAAAAATAATAATCAGGAAATTTCTAAGAGGGGTGGAACTACACCAGTAAAATCCTGCAGCTCTGAGACCACACTGGCTCATCTCTACACACAGAGTCTTGTGGGCGAGAGAGAAGCTACTCAGGTTTCTGCTTATAATTCAATTTGAGGAATCTCTCTTTGGTTAATCAAGTTTTAACTGTCTTGACTTGCTTCTCCACTGGCCTCCACATCCTTTGTGGCCCAATAGCAGCCTGGGTGTGCTTGAACGGACCACTACTGCCCTCTGGTGGACGCGGGCTGCACTGGGCCTCTGTGGCGTTATCAGGGGAGGTGAATCTGCAGATGCGGGAATTGGGGGTTTCCAGATGTTTGATTGAATTATTCAGAGCTTCTTCACATCTACCCGTGCTTAGAGGGGATGCGTCATTTCTAAAACAGCAGCTTGACAGTGTTACAGATTACTTCTTACATATTCATGCTGCTCTATGAGTGCTGGGGTTTGAGTGGGAAACAAAAAAAAAAAAAAAGACAATATAGTTAATTTCATAATAACTGAGAAATGATCCACATGCCATAAAGTTTAAAGATAACAGCCCACATCAGCAGAGGTTTATTTCCTAATGATGAATGATGAAGAATAAAAATTAACGTATTATTAATTGAAATCTGTGTCATGCAATCCTCTGCCAGCCTCAGTGTGTCCTGAGGAAGCGCAGTGCTGTAAAAAAAAAAAAAAAATAGAAATAAAAAATAAAAAAAAGCGCACACTGTGTTCTGGCCGTCAGTGCATGGGCGCAGAAAAATCTTTTCACACTTGCAGGAGACGCATGCGCGCAGAGGAAACCAACTGGTTTGTGTCAAGTCGAGGCGGACGGATGTGATCGAGCCCCAAAAGAAAAAAAAAATCACCTGTATTCTGGCATTCATGGTGACACAGTGAGTACACGTTTATATTTGATTTTTATTAAACCGGTGTAGGCCGCATGCAGGAAAAGATCATATCATCCTTTGTTTGTGCTTCTCTTTGGAGGGAAATGAGTCGGATAAAATTCAGCATCTTTATTTGGATATTCCAGCAACGAGAAATATGAGGATTCATCTCGGTTAATTCGTGCATGCTGTTATTAGCACTGATAATATAATATCGATGATGAACAGTGTAAATATGTGCAGATCTGCTGCTTTCTGCCTTGAGAGGGAAAAAAAGACCCCATTATCATGTAAATTATCAGCTTTTCTGATCAAATAATTTCATTATATTTCTATAAATAGCTGCACAGCCTGCTGCTTGCTTCAGGCTTGTTTGCTTTCTCAAATCGACCATCATGTGGGTTCATCCTCCCGAGGATGTGACTGATGGATGCGATTGCTGCGGTCCAAGAGACGCCTAGTCGCTGTCATTACTGCTCATCCCTCATATCAGAGAGAGAGAGAGAGAGAGAGAGAGAGAGAGAGAGAGAGAGAGAGAGAGAGAGAGAGAGAGAGAGAGAGAGAGAGAGAGAGATGAGGAGGAGAGAGGAGGAGAGAGGAGGAGAGAGGAGGAGAGAAGAGGAGGGGGGTTGTTGCTGATCATATTTTGGTTTTGTTACAGTCAGACTGATCCAACAAACCGGTAGGACATTTCCGATTTCCTCCTCGGGGTTGTTTGTATTGAGATATAGGAAGCTTTAAGGCACAGTAAGGCCTTTTTTTTTGCCTTGATCATCTTGATCAGAAATATGGATTATTGAGATTGCATGGCACAGAAGTTGACCCCACGCGTCATGATCATGAGGTGGTCGTCCCTTCCGCAAAATATAGTTTCCTCTTCTCAGATACTGTAGCTTAAATTTGGTAAATAATGCATAGGATCAGACTGATCGAGGTTTTATTGCTTTGCCAATCAAGTTTGATCCAATCTCCTCTTGTGACGCGTATGCGGGCCTCCTTGCTCCTGTTGGATCTTTAATCTCTTGTGATTTCTTGGACTGTGATCTGTGTGTGTGTGTGTGTGTGTGTGTGTGTGTGATGCGTCAGTAATCTTCCCCAGCCAACTCACACTGTGTCTTCTCCTGCAGTCCATGGGCTCGGAGCGGGTGGAGATGCGTAAGAGACAGATGCAGGTTCATCAGGAAGCAGCTGCCAGTGTCCTCCAAGCGCGCCACACTATGGGAAACACCCCCACCAACGCCTCAAACGCCTGCTGCTTCTGCTGGTGCTGCTGCTGTAGCTGCTCCTGGTAATAACACTCCACTGCCTCCCACACATGCAGAGCAGGGCTGGTGATAGGAAATATGTGGTCCGAGGCACACAGGGGGACGAAGGGCCTGTTTACTGTCTTTAATAGCTTTCTGAATGTCTCCTTATTCAGATTTACTGCATTCTAGGTTGAAATTATGGTTTTGGGTGCTAATTTGCTGTCATCCATTACTCACTTATCCTACATATTGTACGTTGCTCACAGCATCTTTAGGAGGCACTCATACAAAGATACTTCCTCTGATTTATCTCCGATTACACAGTTGCTGTCATATCATATTTCTGAGAAAGTGTAAGACCTGTTTGAAACCCTGAGCAGTGTAAAATAAAAACACAAAAGACATTTAAGTCCAGAGTAGAGCTGAAACAATTAGTCGATTAATTGATTAGTCCATATACAGGAAATTAATCTGCAACAATTTAAGTCATTTTTAACCATATATGGCATCTCAAATGTGAATATTTGCAGCTTTTCTTTTCACTATTTCCTGATATTTTATAGAGAAAATGATAAATAGATCAAATCATTTGTAGATTAATTAACAATGAATATAATAGAGGTCAGTGCCAGTACCTATATGACTGGACTGGAATATATAATAAATAATAACAATAATAAATATGCAGGTTTTGATGTCTTAAACATTGCAGATATCAAACATATTTTCATCATACACTTGACAACACTGTCTCTCTCTTATTTTTGATGGCTAATGGAAATCCATATTACAAATCTTGCATAATAGCATAATTGTACAATGATAAAATATTTGTCCTGCACCTTCCTCAATTAAAATCCAAATCTTAAATTGTCATTACAAAGAACTAAACTAATTTTACACAACTATTTCTATCATGTTTTCCCCACAGCTGCTGGTACATTTTAATGTTTTTAAGAACCAGTTGTTTTTCATTTAATTCATTTACTATGACTATATACTATTCAAATATCCTACACTACTAAACATGTTTTTCTGACCTTCGATGATCAGCTGACAGAGACTTTTACCTTATCTCACATCTATGTGCACTTAGACTGTGTGGTGCGTTCATGTACCACTGTTAACATCCAATATATGAGACTTCAGTCTGCCGTTGTAGAACAATAACATATTTTTAAGCCATTCAAGCAGCATGTCTCTAGTCTGTCAGTCGGTTCACCTCTTTGGTCCGAACTGAAATATCTAAACAACTATTGGATTAAATCTTGTACAGACATTTGTGGTTCCCAGATGATGAATCATAATGAATCTTACTGACTTTAGATCCCCTGACTTTTCCTCTAGCGTCACCATGAGGTTCACGTTTGTGACTTTGAGTGAAATGTCTCAACAGCATTAGCATTGATTGCCATTAAATTTGATACAGATATTTATCTCCCTCTCAGGTTTGATTTTGTGATCCCTTCACTTTTCCTCCAACATTTCAATTTATCCAATACGTTGGTTTATGACCAGATACCTTTAAAATTAAATTCTAATCGGTCTCAGTTGTATTTAGTGTTTAGTGTGAATTAGCAGCTGTCAGCATGCTAACATGCTAAACTAAGATGGTGAACATGGTAAACATTGTGCTTGCTTAGCATTAGCATGTTTGCATTCTCATTGTTAGCATGTTAGCATGCTGATGTTTGCATTTAGCTCAGAGTCTCACAGAGCTGCAAGCATGACTGATGCAAAAAGCTGCTAAATTTGGGGTACTGTAGCTCATGAATGCAAGACAGCAGACTCTCAAGTCTCACATGTAAGGTTTGGAAAATGTTTGGCACTAGCAAGGGTTTTAGCTCATAAACATTTTTATCACATTGAAATTTTCACTGATTGAAAATCACAGGAATTCAAAAGCAGGCATTCTTCTTAGATACATATTTGTAATCTCTCTGTACAGCCGTTTCGAGAAAAGCCAGTTGAAAATCAGACTACTCAACAAAATGTAAAGTGACAGAGCAGCATGCAGCGTCATGCTGCTCTGTTTGTCTTGTCCTCGTTGGGTAGTAGCACTTTAAGTAGACGTGAGACTTTCTTTTGCCTCCATCCTGCCACCCTCTCTACAACACCACAGCCCAGCCCACACCATCATCCCAGAAAAACAGAAGCACTCTGGTCCTGTAAACTACACCGGATCTCATTGGATGGAGGCCTCAGGGGATGTTAATCTGTTTTGGAATTATCAACCGTTTACTTGTGTTTCCTCTAAGGACAGCCAACCTGCTGTGAGCAGAACATGTTAATTCACTCCATCGGGGATGAGTAATACGTTTTGTCTCTACATCTTTATCAATTCTGTCTAATTGTTGCACTGCTACAACAGCCACATTCCCAGATGGGATGGCTCACAATGGACCCTCACCTGAGCCAATTAGTCTAAAGCCAGCTGCTACATCAGGTGTTGGGAACATTTTAATTATGCACAGTTGATCCCACCAGGATGATATGGACAGTTAACACTTTCAGCTATTGACGCAAACGTTCCCAGTGTTCCCAGTATATCATCTGAATTTGCTGGAGGTGTTCTGTTATTTGAAATATGGAAAATAACAATAAATAAAAAATAGTGTGATCAACTGTTGATATGAGATAAATGCAATGTAATGACCTTAATTTGGCCATGTAGTTATTTTTCCAATAACTACATGGCCAAAAGTATGTGGACACCCCTGTTGTGCTGTCTGGGGCTGCTTTTATGGTCTGGGTCAGGCTCTTTGGTTCCAATTAAGGAAAGCTTCATGCTACATCATGCAATTATATTTTATATCAGCAGTTCCAACCTTTTGGTTTCTAACCACTTAAAATAAGGCAACATCTACTTGTGACCCAAACATCAGAGGTATAGCCTTAGTGTGCACATAAGTTATTAGGCGTTCAACCAAAGAGTGATTTGGTTGTCTCAACTGGAGGATCAATAGAGGCCTTCAGTGGTGAAAACATCCAGATTTTACAAAAAAAGCAAAAATTAGAAAAACAATAAATATTCCAGTTTCTTTAATTTCCTATTATCATCTTGTGACCCGTCAGATTTGTTTTGTGACCCATTTCGGGCCTCCCAACCAGGATCACTGTTCTAGAAAGTGTGCTTCCAACTTTTGCTTTCAACAGTTTGGGGATGGACTTTTTTCAACAAGGCAATGCCCTTGTGCACGAGGCAAGGCCCATAAAGAAAGTTTCCAATATTTTTGGGATGAACCGGAACGCCGCCTGCAAACCAGGTCTTATCATCCAACTTCAGCACTCACCTCATTAATGAGCTTGTGGCTGAATGGGAGCAGCCAGGTTCCAGATTCTTGCAGAAATCCTTCCTTAAAGAGTAGAGGCTGTTATAACAGCAGATTAATACCTATAGTTATGGAATTAAATGTTCAACAATCACATTTGGGTGTAATGTTGGGCTGTCCACATACTTTTGACCATGCAGTATGCAGTTTTGTAGGTGTGATTTCACATTCCAACCAACTACAAACGTTATATTTAGAACAAAAGCTTGACATAAAAGGACTGTAGAACTATTTTAAATGTTCCACTGCAGTATGCTGGTGGAAAAATCAAACCTGGATGACAAGCTACTTTAAATAACCTGACAAACATAATGTATGTTTTTTTCTTCCAGTTTGACTGTTAGGAGTGAGGACGAAACAATACAGAGGTCCACTTTTGAGCGCAGGACAGAGGGAACCACTAATTGTGAAGAAAGGTAATGGCTACTGTAAATCCTTACCAAGACACCAGCTTTCATATGTTGTGGCATTATTTAGAGAATTACTGTAAAAAAAAGACACAACAAATAAATCAACTAAGGTCTGTACTCCTTTCTTGAAGCCCCAAGCCCACTCTGGAAGACGCACGGTCCTGGACAATTTCATTTGAAAAGGTGATGAAAAGTGCAGCCGGGCGTAGCTGCTTCAGGCAGTTCCTGCGGACAGAGTTCAGCGAGGAGAACATGATGTTCTGGCTGGCCTGCGAGGAGCTTAAAAAAGAGACAAACAAGACTGTGGTGGAAGAGAAAGTTCGTCAAATATACGAGGACTTCATCTCAATCCTTTCCCCTAAAGAGGTGAGACACCAAGGCTATTTGCTGCAAAGGACTGCAGCATTTATAACCAAATTGATCGAATTGTCAATTGACAGAGAAAATTAGTAGTCAACTAATGCCAAATGTTCTCTTGGTTCCAGATTCTCAAATATGAGGATTTGCTGCTTTTCTTTGTTTTATATCACTGTAAACAGAATATCTTTGGGTTTGGACTGTTGCTCAGACTTGGGAAATTGTGATAGGAATTTTCTGGTATTATCTGACATCTTATAGACTATACAAATAATCAAAAAAATTACTATTATTTTCACTGTGAATTAATTTGATGAACAATTTCTTGATTAACCAATTGTTCTGTCTATAAAATGTCAGAAAACTGTCAAATATGCCCATCATAATTTCCCATAGAACAATGGAACGTCATTGTTTTGTCCATCCAATGATCCAAAACACAACAATATTCAATTAAAGGTTTGACATTGTGGGAAATAAGCTTATAGTATTCACCTTCTCGCCTGAAGTTGGAGAAGATTGATACCACTTTCATGTCTATGTGCTCAGTATGAAGCTGGATCCAGGAGTTGATTAGCTTAGCTTAGTTTAGCATAAAAAAACAGGAAGCAGGGGAAACAGCTAGCCAGCACCTCTACAGCTAAATAGTAACAGCACCTGACTCCCTGTCAAACCACAATGAAATTTTCTACTTTTTTGTGTATGTTAGTCAGATTAAAAAAACAACATATATCATGTTAATTAGTGAGCTTTTTGAGGTACTGGTAGACATGCTTTTGAACTTAAGACAGAGCCAGTCTTTCTGCTTAGCTAAGCTAATGTGCTGCTGGCTATAGCTTCATGTTTAACTGACAGATCTGAGTATTGTATCAATCTTTTCATTTAACTATTGGCAAGAAAGTGAATGAGCACATTTCCCAAAATGTCAAAATATTTCTGGGTATAATGTTCTTTTTTTTTTATAAAAACGATGTATCAAACATCATCTCAAACATCACCCATAGTGATGAACCAACCCAACTCTGCAGCTCTTCCCTCAGCTTTAAAAGGCTTTATAGCAAGTTTCAGCTCATTGTTTAGCTGCAACTTTACTGTTTTGGTTCACTCTTAGTGCTCTCATAGTGTCATTTTCAGCCACAGCAGGCAGCTGTTTTTAGTGAAAAAGCTCTGAAAACCCACTGTACATTACCTGTTCAGCACCAAACAGCTAACTGACACAGTTAGCGTGTGACAGGTGAACATAATGGAGCATTTAGCAGCTAAAGAGCCAGATATTTCCCTCAGGAGTTGGTAGAGAGCATAGACAGAGCTAAGGGAGAGTGAATATTGGACTTCTATTCACCAGGTGGACAGAAACACAACTCTAAATGAATGATAATGTTGCTCTGTAACTGCTGGATGTGTAAATAAGCAACTTTTTGCTTAAAAGGTTTGCCATAACTTAAAAGGGTATGTCAGTGATGTGTTCACAACTTGTTTCTACTGCCCCCAAGTGGACAAAAATATGAGTTAATGCAAGTTTAAGTCATACACACCAATCTGAGCCACAAAATGAAAACCACTAACAGGTGAAGTGAATAACGTTGATTATCTCCTTACAATGGCACCTGCCAAGGGGTGGGATATATTAGGCAGCAAGTGAACAGTCAGTTCTTGAAGTTGATGTGTTGGAGGCAGGAAGAATGGAAAGGAAAGGATCTGAGCAACTTTGACAAGGGCCAAATTGTGATGGCTAGACGACTGGGTCAGAGCATCTCCAAAAGGTGGTGTGTTCCCAACATGCAGTGGTCAGTACCTACCGAAAGTGGTCCAACAAAGGACGACCAGTGAACTGGCAACAGGGTCATGGGTGCCCAAGGCTAATTGATGCGCATGGGGAGTGAAGGCTAGCCCATCTTGTCCAATCCCACTGAAGAGCTACTATAGCACAAATTGCTGAAAAAGTTTATGCTGGCTGTGATAGACAGGTGTCAGAACACACAGTCCATCGCAACTTGCTGCATAGCTGCAGACCGGTCAAAGTGCCCATGTTGCCCACTGTTCAGGAACATGACAAAGTGTTCAAGGTGTTGCCTTGGCCTCCAAATTCCCCAGATCCCAATCTGACTGGGCATCTGTGGGATGCGCTTTGAAAACAAGGCCCCGCCTCGCAACTTACAGGACCTGAAGGATCTGCTGCTAAGTCTTGGTGCCAGATACCAGAGGACCTTCAGAGGTCTTGTGGAGTCCATGCCTGGACACGTCAGAGGCGTTGGGTGACCTGCACAATATTAGGCAGGTGGTTTTAATGTTGTGGCTGATCAGTATAAGCACGACAACAGTAACAAATCCTCACATAAACAGCAGGAACCAGTGGATATTTGGCCTCTTTCCTTGAGAAATAACTGGAAAGATTATAATTAATGTTGCCAATTAATATTTGTTTTGTGTTAATTTATCAGTTTAGTTCTACATGATGTTTTTACAATTAATGGGGCTTCACTCTTATCTGCTCTTGTTCTCCAGGTTAGTTTGGATTCACGCGTCCGAGATGTGATCAACCGCAACATGCTGGAGCCGACCTCACACACGTTTGACGATGCTCAGCAGCAGATCTACACACTGATGCAGAGAGACTCGTACCCGCGCTTCATAAACTCATCTGCATACACAGATCTGCTGAAGAGCCTGGAGGAGCCGCCCCCTGAGCCATAGACTCACCACTGCCACACACTTCTAGCTTTTAAAAAAAAAAAAAAAAAAATGGCGCATGCGTCCCACCCGAAGGAGTTTTGTGTTCCTGTTAGCGTCCTGCTATCTAGAAAAAAGACAGACAGGAAAATGAACACTACTTAAAACCGGTCTTTATCCAGCTCTAATTGCTGTTTATTTACCCACAATTAGCTCACCAAAATCCTTGGAGCAAGCAAGAACAAATGCTAGGTCCAGCATCAGTTACTTGTTCAAAAACATATCTATATTTTTATATATTCCCTAGCGCTTGACATTGCACTTTTCTACCTTGTTTAATGAGGGAAAGCATGTATCTATGAGCACTGCATTTGTATTTAGGTATACTGTGAGCCTTAATGCATATCCAGTTCTTGTAGAAACTAGTAAGTTTTATTTAACGGTAACTTCAGACAAAGGAAAGTGCCTTGGAATAAGATCTTCTACACTAGCACCTTTGGTCTAACATGAATGGTGCGACATTGACTTCATATGTTGGTGCTTTCAGCTCTTCTCAAAGATAAGTTTTTACAACTCGATGAGCTGATACCTGAAAATAGATCTTGTCTGCGTGTTTCAATACTGTGATATGAGTCATATTATATTTAATTTAAACAAAACAGGGAAAAATAAAACTGAAAACATGACCTTGACCACTGATATATTTGTGTATTTAAAAAGGAATTTGTGTTAAATAGCTATTTGAATTCTCACAGATTAAATAAAGCACAATCATAAGTTGTTTTTGCTGTTGTGTGTTGTTGACATTCACAGAATATTCTTTCTTATGGTACCATACATTATTAAAAATGCTTCACATGTGAATGGTACATTGAGCTGCTAATATCATACATTTAATTGCATTTTTGTGCTTTGTTTGCAAATGCTTATGTTAACATTTGCATAAATAATCAAATATTAAGGCTGCAAATAGCCATCATTATGATGTTGATCCAATTTCAATTAATCATACAGTTTATAAGATGTCAAAAATAACGAAAATCAGAAGTTCCTAAAGCCCCAGATAAGGAGTTTAAATTGCTTTTTTTGTCTAACAAGATATAAAACAGAGAAAAGCAGAAAATCTTCACATTTGAGATGCTGGAAGCAGCAAAAGTTTGGCGTTTTTTGCTTGATAAATACTTCAATAAATCGAGTTGATTAATCAACTAATAAACTTGTTTCAACACTACTATAGATAGGCTACATTAATAGAAAACATTTAACAACAGGCCATTTATTGTGAGATAATAGGTATTAAATCATAAAATATAGCCCTAGTTATTCCGATACATACGTTTCCTGTAGGAAATGGCTTCTCTCAATGGCAAACAGCTTTACAATCAAGCAACTAATGTTACTCTACTGTAACACTGAGGGTCGTGAGTGGCTCCAGGTCAGGATGCAGCATTGTTTCAGTCATGCCTCTTAAGGGCTGACATGTAGTAGCCCCAGTCCTGTCTGGCTCTATGAGTAGCAGCGTGGTTTTATTGTCAAGTAAGTCAGTGGTTCCTCGAGTCCACAGTGTCTCATTGGGGGTCAAGCCCACAGGACTCAGATGGTGTTGTGCGGGTGTGCGGCCGTTCCCGAGTTCATTCATCACTGATGGGAGGAAGCTGCTTCTCTATGAAACGTTTGACGTCCACCATTTCCTGCAGAGATACAACATAAAGCAAAAATATATTTTGAAAAAAACAGAACAACCGGAGATCCAGTTAAAACATAACTTTTTCCACGCTGACCTCTGGACAAGCGCTGTGAGGTAGACCCCGATACGACTTGAAGGTGATGTTGGCAGGACTGATGAGACTTTTCATCTTCTCTGCTGTCTGGCTGCCAAATATAAAGGGCACCAGGGGGTCGGCATCCCCGTGGCACTGTAGGACATGAGTGTCCTTGTTAGCACTCATGGCAGACGCCTGAGAATAGAAGAGATTAGGATTATACTTATTATTAGATTATGAACGATTATGACTTAGCTGTGAGATATTCCTAAACCATAATTCAATTAAAATACTTCAGAACGTAATGACATTTAAGAAATGTAGTATAGTGTTTCTCAGCAGTTAAATAATGTGGGTTTGGTCGTCCAGGAACATCATGAAGTTTCAAATGATATGCAAGTCAGAACAACTCAGGTATTTGCATTTAAGACACTAAAAATCTGAACAGTGCGGGTGCAGATTGGTCTCCCTCATATCCTTTTTTTTTTACCTGCGGGAAGGAGTTGCGGAGAGGAAGCCAGCAGCTTAGAGCGACCACTCCAGCAAGCTTCTGCTGGGTTGTCAGAGCCGTGTAGAGCGACAACGCTCCACCCTGGAAAGAACAAACTAACGCTTATAAAAATAATCCTTGTCACATGAACTATAGCTATTATTAACAGAGACAACAACCATGGAAAGAATCAGCAGCATAGCAGCAAAGATCAAAGGTAATATCAGATCCATATAGCATGAAAAAAAAAACATGTTTTTGTTTGTTGACTGAAATGGTCCTTCACTAATTTGTGATTTAACCTTTTGCATAATTTATCTGATGCTTATATACAGCTTTATTGTACTGAAATACAGTGCACTGTGTGTGTAAACAAAGGAGCTGGAAATTCACTAAGCAGTACTGCCAACTGATTTGTTCAATCATAAATATCTCAAGTGCTCATATTAGTATTGATCTTATGATCTACAGTGTATTGAATCTTAAATGCCATCGCTGCCTCCCTTTGTAATTCCACTTATTAAATTGTGTTTGATTCATGTGCTTTAATTTAAACAATTTAAATGGGGTGTGAACTGAATTAACTCATTTTTGGCTCCTGAATGAGAGGCTTTGTCCTTCCTTCAACTGCCTAAAACACATTTCTTGCTGATTTGGGTGCTGACTATTTATAGACGATATGACCTAAATAGTTTTGTAATAGAAGTTAATATAATATTATGCTCACGAATACTCTCACTCCTCATTATTCATCAGTATAAAACGCTGTAATCCCTTTAAAATGACTTAAGTATCAGTTTCAATAATGAATGCTATAGTTAATCTGTGTTCTGCATTTAATTACCTCAGCAAGTCCTGCTTCCTAAATGTATGCATATATATTTTATGCATATATATATTTTCATAAGTGCTTATGTGTGCATGTGTGTGTGTATCTTTTGGATTTGGCTATTTAAATACATTATGTACAAGAGCGGTGAATCACAGTAAAAACAGTGTTATGTAACGCATCATCTGCGTACATGCCACACCAACCTGTGAAAATCCACCCAGGATAATTCTGTGGGAAGGTATTCCATTCTTCACTTCTTGGTCTATCAAGGCTTTAACTGTGGAGAAATCAAACACTCACAGTCATGTCTGATTTACAAGTAAACAAGATATTTATGCAACTGGAACAAAACAGCTGCAAATTCCTAACATAATTACAAAGTTTTAATAACTCTTTGAGACGTACTGTTCTCCGATGCTCTTTTAATACCCATCTCATCTTCATCTGCGTCTGGGCTCAACCCGTAGATGTCAAACCTAGAGATGAGAGAACAAATGTGGGACTCAGTGTGAATGTGACAATCCCACATGGTCGATTCAAGCATACTCACAGACTTTGACACTTACCACGAAGGCATGGACATTCTCATGTTTAAGGAAACAGGCATGGTGGGACTGCAAACATTGAAGAAAAGTAAAATCACAATGCAGCATAACTACACGAGACAAACACGGTGACAACAAGCTCCAGCAAGATTTTAACACTCTTAAATACCAAGTTTAGTGGAAAAAAACATTACAAACTATATAAAGGTCTTGAAATTAGGTATCTTCATAGTTTATAAGACTTTTTCCAAGACTTGCAGACACCCTCTGCAAAGTTAAAGTTGGTGAGAATACTTACGCATGTGGACAGATGTACTTCACATGTGGTATCCTGATGCCTGCAAACGCCTCTGCCCAGCCATGTCTGTCATGTCATATTGGACAAAATTATACCAGTTTAAATAAAGTCAATTTGCCTCAATTGAACCAATGGAATAATGTAAAAATACTCCATTATAAGTAAAAGTCCTGCGTGAAAAATCCTACTTAGGTAAAAGTACATAAGTATTAGCAGCTTGATGTAGTTTAAGTATTGCAGTAAAAGTAGTGGTTTGGTCCCTCTGACTGATATATTATTATATATGACATCATTAGATTATTAATACTGAAGCATCAGTGTTAGAGCAGCATGTTAATGTTGTAGCTGCTGGAGGTGGAGCTAGTTTCAACTACTTTATATACAGTTAGCTAGTTTAGTCTAGTGGTTCCCAATCTAGGGGTCAGTACCCTCCAAAGGGTCACCAGATAAATCTGAGGGGTTGTGAGATGATTAATGGGAGAGGAAAGAAGAAAAAACAAATTTCTAATACACAAATCCGTTTTCAGTCTTTGGACTTTTTCTCTAATCTTTGATTTTTGGTGACATATTGGATTGATTATTTAAATGCAACCTTGTGAGAAGTTTAGAGGGAAAAATCACTATTTGGTGGAGCTGTTAACAACTCATAGACATCTGAAATGTGACCCCAACTACACACTGCTTTTTGTAAGATGTCAAAAGCCAAAAAGGTTGGAAACCACTGGTTTAGTCTTTGACAATGTGTTGTATTTTAAAAGCTTGTATTATCCATTGTGTAAACTCTTCATCTGAAAAGTGACTAAAGCTGTCAAATAAATGTAGTGGAGTAGGAAGTACAATACTTCCCTCTGAAATGTGGAAGTATAAAGTAGGATAAAGAACACTCGGGTAAAGTTCCTCAAAACTGTACTTGAGTACAGTTACTTTCCACTATTGTCTAATAACTATAAGCACCAGCGGAGAAATAAAGCTGTCTTCACGTACCCAGTATCGCCAAGGCCATGCAGGAATATCACCTGTAAACAACAAAAACACATCATTGCAGAGGCAGGTGCAGGCTGATACGTGTCAGCGTTTGGTAGTTGTTATCACTGGAACCAGCAGCTGTTTTAGGTCCGAGTTAAACTAGTGTTATCTGGCTAACTCACCGCCGCAGTGGCTTTCCTGGCAGCAGGCACAATGGCAGGTAAAGGCGCTGACATGTTATTGCCGCACATACAGCGCTGAGGCAGCTGGTATGCAGGGAGAAGTTAGCTCCTGTTAGCCCACAACTGTCAATCTGTTTTCGGTCTTTGTCTGACTCCGGCTATCAAATGCGAAACAGTTGAAGGACAAATGTCGACCGAGGATGTAGGTCAAGCAATCACCGCCTCGTAGTAACGCTTGCAGCCGCGGATTTCTCTTTCGGAAGTTGAATTTTGTGGAAAATAATACACACTAAGCGCTATCAGTTCACGCGCACCAACGACACGCTCAGAAGTCCCGCCTCCGCCGCTACATGATTGGCTGTCAGTAGAGGTCCTTTACAAAAACAAAGCAGCGATTGGATCACTGAACTGTCAATCAGCGCTAACGGCTAAATCCTCAACAATGACAGCAAAGCACCGCTGAAGCAAGGACAATATAATATACAACTATCAAATAACAAATTAAACATAATTCATATGTATTAAACATGTCCTGACTTTTGACACAGATCTTCAACGCCTTAATTTTTTTTCTTATTTGTTCTATTTTCCGATTGAACTTTAAATAAGTCGTTATATTCGCTTTTCTACCTTTAGGAGACTAATATTTAATATCCTTCGGGCAAATAAATAACAATTCGAGCTAAAATATTTCATATCACAACGTTTTATGTGGTGTACATTATTAGATTCTCTTTTTTTAACGAAAAGGCCTAAAAACCTTTCTATTCAGGAAGACTTTTTCATCTTAACTCTTACTTTTTTCTCTTTACTCTGTGTTTTGTAGGTTTGTAATGCTGTGGCACTTCGAGATTCACTACGAATGAAAAGAGCGGTACATAGTTAATTTATTATTATTATTATTATAAACGCTGCTGAGCGACCGTGATCGACACAAGAAGCACTTCCGGTAACCTCTGTCACGTGACCCGCGTGTGCCCTTGGATGGTTGTGTTTGACATGTGAGCAGCCAGAAACAACATGTCTTTCCCTAAAAAACCTGGTGGTAAAGCGTTGGATGTTTTGCAGACTCTGCCGCGGATATCTTTAGCAAACTTACGACCTGAACCAGGAGCCAGAAAGCACGTAAGTTTTTGAATAAACGTCTCGATTCTAGCTTAGCATAGCTAGTTAGCCTGTCTTTCCAATGTTACCCAATGGAGACGAATGCTAAGCCTGCGTCCAGGTTGAAATTCCTTTAATGTCTCTGTTTAGGACAAACACCGGGGCAGAGGGCAGCATGGTGGCAACCGGAGCGGCCGAGGACACAAAGGAGAGCGGCAGAGAGGCACCCGGCCTCGGCTGGGGTTTGAGGGCGGTCAGACACCGTTTTATCTGGCCATCCCAAAATATGGCTACAATGAAGGACACAGGTAAAAAGCTGGTCACTGTTCACGCTGCCTTTACTTGTGAAGAGGTGTCAGACATATTATCAAAAAGCCTTAACACTGTTTTAAACCCACTTTCAGATTTGTGAAACCTTTATTTTGCATATGAAAACAGGGGGAAGAAAGATGATTTCATAGTTTTTTCCCCCCATCCAGAATACATAAGACCAGTTCCAGATCAAAAACCACTATATTTAGACTTGTCAAATCTATTATTAAGATTTGACAAGTCTAAATATAGTGGGTTTTGATCTGGTCTAATGTGGCCTGGATGGGGAAAAAGCTGTGAAATCGCCCTTTTATCAGTTTTCACAAATAGAATAAAGATTTCACAAATCAGAAACTGTGTTTTAATGAGTCTATGGAGTCTCCTTGTTAATCAAGTCCAGATTTTACAAGTCTAAGTATAGTGGGTTTTGGTCTGGACCTGGTCTAATGTGGTCTGGATGGGGAAAAAAGCAGTGAAGTTGCCCCTTTTTTCTGTTTTCATAAGCAAAATAAAGGTTTCTCAAATCTGAAAATGGGTGTAAACAGCATTAAGACTTTATGCTATGATGTCTCACACTTAGTGTGTAAGTGGTGAAAAAACAGAATCAGCCACTAAATATCATAATTACTGTTTCCCTTAACTTTTCCCTAAACCCCAAATTGGAAGCTAACTTCAGCGTCATTAAATAGATCATAGATTTCATGTTGTCTTTGAAATGCGTTCAGAAAATATCCTGTTTTCTACAATTCCCTACTGTAAGTAAAGGCAGTCATCAGTCAAGCAGGCACATATCTGTCGTGTGCACACAAGCAATCACAACCGGAGAGAGTAACCATTTTCTTAAAGTCCCCCTCCACTCAAAAATATGTTTCTCTTTTTGTTCCTACAGTTGAATGTTTGAGCTTCTCTGTGCAGAATGATGTACGTGCAGAGTTTGACACTAGAAGTCTAATATTCAACTTACACAAGTGTGATGTGGAAACTTGAAGCCTCCAGTGCACAAACACTGAGAACGGACTATGCAGTGAAATAGGAGACATGTTGTGTCCAGCAGTTAAACTTCTGAGATGCGACCGAGAAAGTCGGGAACAGTCTCATTTATTATTTCTTCACATTCTCTTGATAATTTTAGTTCATTTTTGAATGTTTTAAACTGAAATTCTTATATAATTCTTACATATTGCACCTTTTAAACTCTGATATTCAGTGATCACAGAGAAACCTTCCACTTTCAGCAGATGAACGTGAAAACAGTCCTCTAGTGTCAAACTCTGCACATACATCATTCTGCACAGTGAAGCTCAAATATCCAACTGAAGGAAAAAGAAGAAACACACATATTTGCCCAGAGGGGGATTTAAATTTGCATTTCATGGCTCTGGAGTGGTGAAAAGAGTTAAGTACCACCACTTTATTTCAATGAATGTCAGCCTCATCTCTGTGTATTTGACATAATGTATCTGCTAGTAATCCACCTATACTATCAGGTCCTACACATGATGGTACTGCAGTCCTTGGTAGCAAAAAAACCAATGACCATTCACCTCCATACTCATTTTCTTTATCACTTTGAGATAATAAATGAGCCGTACGTAAATCACAGTAATGCTGTGGTTTTTAGCAGTTCACATATACAGTTATTGGTGTTTTGTCAGATGTGTGTGTTGCCACAGTCTGGCACAAATAATTTTAACAGTTTACACCATTTCAACCTCATCTTCTCATGTGAATGGCCCTCCTGATCTTACTCTGTCTGTCCACTGACTCCCTGTCGATGACTTTGACTCCAACATGTTTGTCTGCTCTTCCTCAGTCGCCGTCCTCAGTACCAGCCTCTGTCTCTGAAACGACTGCAGTACCTGATTGATCTGGGACGACTGGATCCGACTCAGCCCATCGACCTGACGCAGCTTGTCAATGCCAGAGGAGTGACAATCCAGCCTCTGAAGAGGGACTACGGAGTCCAGCTGGTCGATGAGGTAAATGTTGCTGTTGACTGTGATCCTACTCAAACTGACTGAATCATAACAACTCCGGCTTCTGCCTTCTGTCTTTGTTGTCAAATTAGACCACATTACATGCATTTACTGGAGGCTTAGTGTCCTTCCTGTGCCACTTTTAATTTTAAAAGACATTTGAAGGATGGATTTCCACATTCGATCAGCTCAGAAAACATCCTGGACTGGGATTCATCAAATGTTATCTCAAAATGTAGCTAAACTAAAGAAAATATTAGAAGAAAATGCGACATGTCATGGTTTTTACAAACTGAAAAAGACCAGTATAGCTGCCTGTTTGGATTATTACTCTAAAGATATAATTTAAATAGCTTTTACTTTACTAGGAGAAGATATAATGCTAACAATAAAAATGGATATTGTGAGGAAACTTCATTTCAGGGTGGACACTGGAGTTTTGTTTTAATGCTGTGTAGAAAAACAGGCTATTTCATCATCTGATTACAATTCACAATAGAAACTTGTTTCAGTACAAGGTGTGAAAGAGGCTGTAAGTGTAGGTTTTACATGCTTTTGGTTTTGTGCCAGTAGATGGCACCACATAACAATGTTGTCACTCTGACAGACACAGATCAAAATGTTGTTGTTGACCTTTGTTTTCTCATTCGGCTCTGCCACAAGTTCACCTTTCATCTGTTTGTTCTGGTCCAGGGTAGTGACATTTTTGCTGCAAAAATCAACATCGAGGTTCAGAGAGCTTCTGAAGGAGCCATAGCTGCTATTGAGAGGAATGGAGGGATCATCACTACCAGTTTCTACGACCCTCTAAGTCTTGGTAATAAATGAATGTCTGGTTTCATGCGCTTCATCATCCACCTCATCATCTTGTGTATTTTAAACAATAAATAACAAATTCTCCTCTTTGCAGGGATCCTCATCAAGCCCGTCCCGTTCTTTATGCGTGGGCAGCCTATTCCAAAGCGAATGCTACCAGGGGAGGACATGGTCCCGTATTACACAGATGCTGAAAACCGGGGTTATTTGGCAGACCCGGAGAAAGTCCAGCAGGCCCGGTTAGCCCTGGCGCAGAAGTATGGATATATTTTGCCAGACATTTCAAAAGATGAACTGTATCGCATGCTCTGCATGAGGAAGGATGTTCGGCAGATCTTCTTTGGACTTGCTCCAGGCTGGGTCGTTAATATGCCAGAGAAGAAGATTCTGAAACCCACTGATGAGAAACTTCTTAAATATTACAATTCTTAAAAAAAATGTACATTATCTCATGGCAAAAATCAGAGAAATGCTGAGTTTTGCATGTTAAAAAAACCAGTGAAAACGTCTTGAACATATTTTCATTTTATATAAAAATGTGTAAAAACATCTTTCTGTGTTAAAGAATGAAGTGTTGTCATTAAACTTCTTGAAAAAAACTACATTTTCAGATATATTGATGTAGTCATAATTTTCACTGTTATACAGTATTTTTATGAAGTGGTTTTTTTCCACATTCATGAGTATTTCTTTGGTTTTGAGTGGCTAACGTCCGACGGCCTCGTGTCCAGGCACAACTGGCCCGTGTAGCATGATGGAAGGAACGTGAACTGTAACAGGTGAGGGGGAAATAAGGAAAATAAGATAACTCAAAGAATGAAAACAGGAAACAGATGCCTGGTGATGTGTGTTACTTGTGAAATGGGTTGCCTAGGCCCTAGAAGGGGAGTTTGAAATTAGTCATAGGCAGCTGTATCCTGGTCTGGACGTTCAAAAGATCCCACTCCCCCCCTCTTGGAATACAATAAGAGGCAAACACATATATACAACATTGCCCGGGTACGTTTTACAGACATAAAAATGCCATGAAGAAATATTGATGTTTTGATAAGTAACAGAATTAGCATAATTTACACTTTTCTAAATGTGTGTATCGCTTAAAGACTTCTCTCACTTTGAATTAAAACATTATTGCTTGTGTTTTAGTTCAGTTTCTGGTTTGAAAATGAAATGAAAGCCGTATCATATCTGAACATGCCGTTATAATGTAGAATCTCAGCTATGATTTTGGAGATATAACTATCAACAGTGGCTGGTGATTCAAAAAGCGCTCCAAAATAAAGTCTCCAAAGTTTCTGGCTCACTTCAGATGAAGGTTCCCTCGTATTTGAACTCTCCATTACGCTCATGTTTATTTTTCGAAGTCAAAATGGCACAGTCACTATAAATAACTTGGTATTTTACACAGATATTGTCTTAAGGGACGCTGCCATAGAATTTCTGCTGGTATAAAAACACTTTATCAAAGGAAGCATATGTTTGTGTGTGTGTGCATAAGACCACGAGCATTGTGTTTCTATACAAAGTCCTCTTTGCCATGTAAGTGACTGTAAGGCAGGTCTCAATTATGCAGTGGTAGAAAAAAAAATGTGGCAAGAAGAAATGATGCGTCAAACTGTGAATAGCTTTTATTTAGTCAGCTTGCGCTTTCAAAAATAGAACAAATTTCTGACAGTTTTTTTGTGAGTTTCATAATTTGTTACTACGTGAGGCAAAGGTTTCACTTTGATGAGTTTGCTTGCGGTTCTGTGAGCGTTTTCCTGGATCTCAAGTATCCAATAAACCACACAAGTAGTGGATACATACACAGCTGGCCCTGCCAGGAAAACCAGCCCAAATCCTTACAGCATAATACTTTAAATAAATCACGCCACAGGAAAGAAATAGCACAATCATTGTTTATGGCAGAACTACAGCGCTTATCTTCAAAGCAGCAGATCCTTTTGAATTTGTATCAGGTCTCAGACGAGCAAAAGAGCACCAGTGAGCTAACAGTTTATAGACAAGCACATCTCAACACTCATACAGTCACTCTGACGGTTGCAGAAAGTTTAAAAGAAATTGAATCAAGTATTTTCTCTATCAATTACAATTAAGAAAACACTCATTCACTTTGGCTAAAAAGATTTGTCAGTCTGTTTAAATCAAGCAATTTACCTCAGTTTCTGCTCCAAATAATCTAATGTCTGAGTCTAACCAGTTCACACTATTTAATTAAACATTCAAGCGTTGTTGCTGGAGTTGACCACGCAGGGCAGATTGTTTTGGTTATCTGCCGCCTTGAATGAGCCGTTTAGGACAGACACAGATATCATGGTGTCTCACAGGTCTCAGTCTAGTTCCAGTTAATAATTAGGGCTAATTACAGCTAAATGCGGGCCTCCTTCTCCCCTGTCTGCTGAGGAGTCGATGTGTGGCAGAGGTGTGGGATCAAGGTCAGATTTACACATAAACTGTCGGGGAACTTGAAGACAATTTGGGACCAAAAACAGAACTGGAATAAAAAGAACAAGAAGCCCGCTGTGGCAGCAAGCCACCAACATCCAAAGCTCAACTGTGTGGACAATAAAAGACTTATTCAATTCTGCAGATAAGAGTCTTATCAGCAGCAGAATACAATTCCTAATTTACAAAGAATAGTGCTGTTCTTCAGCATGAGTGGAGCTTTGTCTCATTAGCCAGTCTCAGTCTGAGCAAGTCTGCATGATAGACGAATGAAATACAATTAGAAAGCAGCGTGATTACACTTACAGGAAAAGGGAGTGTAGAGGTATTGGCTGTGTAGTGCACAATTGTCACAATTCATTGACATACTAATAATTTAAACAACACTGTAAAATGATGCAGGGCTGCAACTAATAATTATTTTCACTACTGATTAATTTGTCGATTGTTTTTACGATTAAAACGATTAAAAGTTGGCTTTCTTTCTAAAGTCCTTCAGACATAATAATAGTGAAAAGCCATTAAAATGACTTGACCTCTGTCATTTTTTTTAACTTCTTCATTCAATTAATTGACGTTATCTGTATTTTTGGCAGTCGTGTTCTCAGTTGTACTGTAATTAACTAAATGTCAAGATGCCTGTTTGAACTTTTGTATTCAATAAATAAAGTTTAATAGTTCTGTCGTGTCTTTACAGTACTTCTTTGGTCCAACTAACAATCCAAAAGACACAAATATCCAATTGATGATTATATAAAACAGAGAAAATTATCAAATCATCACATTTTCAGAAGCCAGAAATAGCAAATTTGGCATTTTTGCTCACTAAATGACTCAAATGATTCATTAATTGTGAACGCTGCTATTAATTTTCTGTCAATCGACTAATCGACAGACTGTTTCAGCTGCTCCTGTGCTGCATCGTGCATAGTGTCCCACCTTAACTTTTAGTTTGAGCTGTGTTTGAAGTCTGGCTGAGCCTGCAGTGTTATCTCTGCTCTGAGGTGGGGGCATTATTGTGTTCTGCTAATGAGGCTACATTAAGCCTGTCTACACCAGGGGGCATGTAATCCTCTCAGCTGGCCTGACGTAGGGCCGGGCAGGGCGCTGTTTACACGGGGAGTGTGGAGGCTAGCACTCAGGACCCCGAGCCTAAAGTCTACAGTTGAATCTGCTCAAACATGTGATTAAATGTGGAGGAGGAGGAGGTGCGGGGAGGCGGGGGGGTGCAAGGAGGTCACAGACCCCTGCATAGAATGGTGTCTGAGTCCTGACAGAGTGTATCTTGGTGCTGGCCTGCTGTGCCCATACAATACAACACAATGCAATATAGTCCCTTGCTGCAGAGATCATGGTCACCTGAGACAACAGTATTATATCCCCTTCACACCTTCAGCTATGAAACAATGCAGCTGTTTATGAATGAGTCACTGTAAGGAAAGTCAGTGGGATGGCACTGCAGCAGCTGGAATACAGTGCTTCATTACCAGGGGTCCAGACACGGGCCTCCTTCTTTTGCACTCCTGTAGTTTTCTTCATCTTTTCCCCCCAAAGGAGAAAGTCCTGCACCGAATATCCAAATATCCAGAAGAGAAGAAGCAGTGTGTCCAGTAGTTTTTGTGAGCGACATCTTCCAATCCGCACCTAGAAACTGGCAGCTTCTGTCTCAGGTGTTCCATCACAACTGCAAACCATCCTTTGCATCTACATAACGTATCAGACCATGAATAGAAGCTCCGATTTCATCCCACATCCAAACCCCAGACATCATCCAGAATCCACAGCCTTCAGTAAATCCACTCAGGTTGTCTCTTCATGAGGTGCTCCTTGCTCTACCTGTGCCAGCTTGGTCATCACTGGCAGGAAGGAGAGGAGTGTCCCATATATGAGTTCTGTCCAATACAATGGCACATTGTGATCAGAAAGCCACTGAGAACAATCCCTATTCAGAAAGCATAGTGCCCATTCAGCTGCTGCTTGTTTGGCGATGAGACAATGTAATGATACCCTACTGTCACCTCACAGATTAGGATTCATTAATAGAGGCAGAATAAAGGACAAATGACAGTTTTTTGAAATAAAAAATAACACAGGTAATGTATACTTGGTGATTTTATGCGCAAAAAGGTTAATGTCATGGTTAACAATACAATATCCACACTTTACATTCAAGATATCGAATCCCCCCCCCCCCCCCCCCTTTCCCCGACATTGTCTAATATTTAGCCGACTCAATTCACAGAGAAGGTCAGCCGAAACTAACGTTATTGTATTCACGCTGCGCCGTTCAAGCTAATTGATTAAATCCATTAGCGCTTTTCCACAGCGCATTGGAGCGTGCGTCCCGATTAACACCGCGGATGTGGATTCAACCTCTAATTCTGACAACCTGTGAGAAAACACAGGACAAACAACCCCCCTCCCTCCCCTCCCCAACCAAATACTAACAAATTTATTTGGATGAATAATTCTGCTTTTAATATTGTCTAAAAAAATCTCAACTTCTTAAGACTTCATTGATTTTTTTTCTCACTCTTTTAAATGTTATCTTCCTCTCGCAGCCACAGGACGCTTTATCAGTGTCCACCTGGACTGCTGAAGGGTTTAGATGTCAAAGGGAGATGAGGGCCACAGTTTAAAGAACATGCTCTAATCACTTCTGTTACTGAATTTGCCAGTGACACAGTATTGATGCAGCTTTTTTTGATTAAAGCTCCATTAGGCCTGATTTACTTATTTCTTATCTTATTCCTTTATTTACTTAAGTCCAAATCTCCCTGAAGCAACAATATTCTCCTAATACTAAAATGTGCATGAGTTTTAATGACTTTCAAGTGACTTTATGGTCTTAAAACAATGTATTCTGCACCAGCTTCCCTCCTGTATTATCACTCTCTGCTTTAATACACAGTATTTACAATTTAAAGAGGTTGCATAAGTGACTCGTCTGCCGGGACAAAGCAGTGCAGGTGCAGGTATTATAGGCCGGTCAGTCCGTGTATTGCAGACTCAACGTTGCCGCTGTCAACATAATGACATCTATTGTTTGTTTAATGTTTGTTGTCAGCGCCAAAGAAAGATATTCATTGAAACCATACAGAGGAGGCGAGCACCTGTTAAAGTGATGCCTGAAGAGAAGTGAATATTACATATAATTCTTCATTTTAATACGTTTTAACTCCAGATCTGCGATGTTATTTTACTTTCAGCTTCATTATAATGTCATTACAGGGCGACTCTATCGTCTCTCTCTGTTTAATAATCACATAATCTCTCATAAACAGGTGATTTAGTGCTCAGAGGTGATATTTTTGCACTGCAGGCCATTTTTTAAAAACTTCCTAGAACTAACACATTCCTTTAAAATAACTAATTGCTCTACGTGCTCAATAATGAGTCATAATATGCTTTAATTTATTTATGATAATCTTTACTCTGGAAAATGTGTTGAATTATTTTCAGATAAGACATGCAATGTGGAAAAAGTAATAAAGAGAAGTGCTCAAGAGATATAAATCATAGTCTTAAAGAGAGCAGGACTGCAGGAATCCTCGCAGATAGTTTCTGTGAGTCTGTATCTCTGACCTCAATACACTTTTGTCTCTTTGATTTAACGCCAAAGTCTGCTCTGCTGTTTCCTTTTTGGTTCGTTGGTGAATTTTTCCTCATTTTTAAAATCCAAATTGGTGCACACAAGAAAGAAAAGTTAACTTTTTTGTTTTGTTTTTTGATGTCCTTAAGTGAGCTCATCACGCCCAGCTTTGCACAGATCTATCAGTTTTGTGTCGGGCAAATATTTGTGCGCCGTAATCGTGTAATAAACACGCCTTGATCATGTTTGTTTCAGTCCTGTAAAATGCACTTTGATAGAGACAGTGGATGGCCGATAAGAGCCGAGACCCACAATGTAATTAGTAACCAGCCCTGCCTCCTGGAAACTTTGATGTTCACCTATCAATACCCTGCCTTTCAAGACCTATTGATTAGATTCCATCTCTGTCTTAAAGTTGTAATTTGATTTTCCTAATATGGTTTTAATAAGAGAATCAAGAGGGAAACCAGATTTAGACTGCAGCATAGCCTAATACACGATATTCAATATATAAGCTGTCAAAAAGAGGTTTTCTGAAATAATAAATGAGGTAAAATGTGATCTTGATATGTTGCAAACAAACACAAGATATAAAACGTTCACATAAATATTTTATAAGATGTTACTTTCATCTTTTACTTACTTAATATGAAGCAGCTGTATTTGTGTTTCATATTTATATCACCATAAATAGGAAAACATGTAAAAACACTGACTTTGGGTTTACTCAACACCACATCCTTAATGGATAAATCTGATCTCAAGGGGTTTGTGTAATGTGGAGATTAAATGATGCGTTTTTATTGGCTGTGTAGGCTATAAGAATCTAGTTGTGAGGTTTATTAGACTGAAGTTTCGTGAGGTCGTTGATTGGGGCGTCAGATGGGCCTATCACCGACCCGAGAAAACACCTGGAATTCACACCTTAAATCCACTCCTCCTGGCCTCCTATTGGCGGAGCTGCCGCATATATCCGTCACTCTGCATCACCAGGAGGATGACTGCGGCCTGCAGCAGAGCCGAAACATCACCATCACCATCTGTAGCCATGCGTTTCAACCACCAGCCCGCTGCTTTCCAGCTTTGCGCAAACGGCGCCATGTTCGAGAGCGAAGACTCGAGCTCCGTCGACGGGGAGCAGATGACCGAGGTGCGCTCCCCGAGTTCAGGGCCCTCCAGCCCGCTGTCCGTGAACTCGGACTCCAGTTGCACCAGCCCCGAGGCCAGGTCCGCCTCGTCGCAGCAGAGGGTCAGGAGGCCCCTGAACGCCTTCATCATCTGGACCAAAGAGGAGCGCAGGCGCCTGGCGCAGCTCAACCCAGACCTGGAGAACACAGACCTGAGCAAAATACTCGGTAAGACTTTAAATGTTATTAATACGTGGTTGCTTAAGTTGTAACAAAATAAGAGATGTTAAATGTTTATAGTTCTCATATAGCAGGGTCAACAGTGGCATAAAATTGCTGGATATGGTTCACATTGAAGTTTTTACTAAACCAACGTGTATGCAGATAATTAACCCTACTGTGTCCCTGCAGGAAAGACCTGGAAGGCCATGTCCCTGGCTGAAAAGCGTCCATACATGCAGGAGGCCGAGCGCCTGAGGGTCCAGCACACCATCGACTATCCAAACTACAAGTACAGGCCCCGCAGGAGGAAGCAGTTAAAGAAGAGCTCCAAGCCCCAGGGTGCAGAGGCTCCGACTGCTCTCTCTTCACTCTGCAGCTCGGGCTTCACGGTGCCCTACAACCTCACCCACCTGCTCCAGAACCAGCAGCACACCTTCCCAAACACACCTGCTTTCCCAAACTCGCCAGCTAACTTTGCCCCTTTGAACAGCGGCTACCCAAACACTCCTGTTTTCCCAGACACAGCAGCAGCAGATGCTTTCTCAAATAAGCCTGTGATGTACTCAAACCCATCTGCGTACCCTGCAGAGCCTCATCTGTATTTTGGGGGTCAGCACGGGCACATGCAGTACGGGTTCTCCAGTTCTGCAGCTCCACATGTGGAGCAGGGGGAGTCCAGGTTTTTCGGGGGCCCACTGTGCCCTGCTGGGCCCTCCCTGGAGTTTTACCTGGAGCAGGTCCAGCTGGACATGCTGTACGATCTGGACCGCAGCGAGTTCGAACAGTACCTGGGTCCGAGTCCTCACAGGCCTGAGTCAGTGGATCTCAGCAGCTACCATCAGCAGAGCAGCCACAGAGAGGGACGCTCGCTGTCATAAAAAAGCTAAAATGATGTATTTATTTAAATTATTTTCAGTGTACCACAAACACAAGTGCAATATTGTTCATTCGTGTATATTGTTAATTTTGTTTTTGACAAATTTTGTTCTTAAATGACTGTTTAATGTAATTATAATGCATCAATAAATAACTCTAATTCAACTTACACAGTTCATGTCCTCATTTGCATCTTTAAAAATGGCAAAAAAAAAACCCCAAAACTGTGAGATTAACAGACTAAACGACTAAAAAACCCACATTATTTTATTATAAACATACGTTCCAGTTAACAATTTTAAATATCTGTCACATTAAACAATGTTGGAGTTATATTACCCACCCTTTGGCAGAAGCCAAACTGTTGACACACTGTTTTTATCTCCATCCCCACGTCTTTCTTGGCTGACAGAGGGAAATAGGGTGGGCGCCAGGGGCATAAACTTCCCAACTTCCTGTTTCATTTTAAAACATTTCACAAAGGCTCTAAAAATATGCCCAAAAATCGACATATCTCCAAACTCATTTGACTTTGGCTGCCAAATGTTTACCCATTTAGGAGAATGTTTACTTCCCTGCCCCATATTTTCTGTGTCAGAGCCTCGAGGTTGAACTCTGTCCTGGACAGATATAAGACTGAAGCCCTCCAACTCATGTCAGGTGCTGTAAGGAATAAACCCCTTTAATGTTTTTTTTTCTTCTCTTTGCATTTCTTAGTTCTTTTGGACACCAAAAACAAAAAAAATTTTTTTTTTATAACATTTTGAGCTTCTACCAAATGGCTTAGATGGCCATTTACTCAAAAAGTATAAAAATCTGTATAATTTGTCTTCATTAAAGTGAAATAAAAGTTTTTTTTAATTAAAGGATCTCTTTTTATGAACAAGAGCAATGTCTAAAACCTAATACATAAACCATTTTACAGATATGAGTGCAAAAAGATGCATAAATAAAATAACGATCAACTAATGGCCAGATAAAAATAACAAAACACCATATAATATGCAGTCTAATCTTTGTAAAACTACATAGTTTTTGGTGCAAATGCACAACATTTTTTAGGGTAATGGATGCTTTTCTTGTGGTTTTATTCAAACATTTGCTGAGTATTTCTTATTCACTTCAATGTGGAGTTGCAGCGCCCCCAGTGATCAGAATGAAAAGTGATCGGTGTCTACATTTGTTGCTATTGTTGTGCCTAAATTTTCCATTGAAAATTATTCATTTAACAAATATACAATGGAGTAACATCAGAAACTTTGTATTCCATTACAATATTCAGCCTTTGTAAAATTTCTCTAACAATACTATTCATTAATGAGCTTCTTGACAGATTAATTGAGTTTATTTTCCAAAAACTATTACATTTACATCACTCTGTTCATGTTAAAAAAAATATGATTCCCTTTGAATACCTCGTCACAAACAGGCCACATGCCGAAAGTGATTTTTCCTGTAATCTTCCTGAAAATGTCTTTTTGTAAATGTCTTTATTGTTCTCTTGGGGATTTTTTAGGGCTTAACATACTTCGACCGAGTGCCAGAGATACTCGAGCAGGTGGAGTTAAGTACAACAACATATCCCAACTTAAAAATGTGCTCTTCCAAACAGTAGAGAAGTCACCCTACATCCCGGGGAAATGAGTCTGCACGTGGGAAACATTCTGAATCAGTGATGGAAATCAGATCTTAAAGTGTTGGTAGGAAATGGATTAGCACAGAGGCTGAAGGAAGGATGACCTTGCTTGGAGGAGAGAGCAGAAGAGCTGATTAGGAAAGTGAAGACCTGCTGCAATCCAACACTACCTGAATGAGCGGAAGAAATCTGACGTCAGTTCAATTCCCAAGACGATATTGCAAAACACTGCGATGTGAAACGCAGAAATGTGCTGCGGTGCAAAACATTAATTGTGAAACAATACGAAAACATATCTGATTCATCGACTCTCAGCTGGTATTTTATCTTTTTTAGTGAGCTGAACAGAAAACTTTTAGTTCAAGTTGTTTTTCTCAAACTTCAGGCCCCTCAGCAACAATTAATGGCCAGTTGCAGGAACTTCCTGAAGGAAAAACAACTGGATGATATCAGCGCTTCAGGTGAAAATATGATCAACAATAAACAGCAGTGGAAACGGCAGCTGGACGAACCAGATATCTTTGTTACGTTTATGAGACTCAGGCTTTTTCAAATATTTACAAGGCTGTGTTTTAACAGACTTCTGGTTTATTAAATGATATAAAAACAACTGAAAGTGAAAGCAGAAGAGGCAAGATGATGAGCGGATTATTTCCTTATTTAAGAGTTGACTTTTTGTTATGTTGTGATTTAATTAGGTGAAGTTAAAACCTATGAAATATGTAAGGATTTCCTCTTTTAACAACTTTTAATTTAGCATTACTACTGACTCCATTTCCCCATATTTCCCATTATCTACATACAGAACTACATATTCTCAGGTTGTGCTATTCTAAGTTGAATAAATGCACTATAATATGTCTTTCTTGTGTGATTTGTGTGGATTATGTAATCTATTTCCAGAGTTATTTTTGCAAGTATTCCAAGAACTGACCCTTATATCAGAAATCTGCTGGAAAGCTCACATGTTTGAGCTTATCGCCAGTTAAGAATGTGAGGAATCTCAACATCAAACATTCTTCAACCATAAAATACTTTCCTCGTTATAGATTAAATATGTAAATATGCCAACTCAGTGTGTCCAATATTGACATGAACCTTGCTGGAGTTTACATTCTAACTAAAAATAGGTTTGGGTTCATCTACTTGTAGCATTCTTGAGATTTTGTGAGCCATAATTAGATTTCTCTTGTCTTACCTCCTACGTGAAGGTCATCGATAGTTTCCTGTGCTGAGTGCAGTTTGGGTAAATTTGGGGCTGCTGTCTGCAGATAATGCTCATCCGAGTATTATCCTGCGGGAACGTCTGCCCTGTCTGGAGCAGAGGAGGAAACTCAAACAGGAAGAGCCCTGAAGTGAGATACTCGACAGTTTCTTATCCTAAAGAAACGATGAGCTAAAGAGAGGGTTGCATTGTTTCCCTCACTGCAACTGGGACATATATTTCATGTTCAATATTTCATTTTTAGGTGAGTGAAGGCTTATAAAAGGAAGGATTTCTGGTTGAATCAAATGTGTCAGTCTGCTCAAACCCTAATCAAGCACTAATTGGGCCTATCAGATTACTGTAACTTCATCAGTCCTGCTTCGGAGGTTCAGCAGCTTTATGTCTCACAGGTTTGCATCCTCAGCAGCTGTGTTACCCTAAATAGGAACCAGACTGGTGTTCACACAGACTATTAAAGGGTCAGTTCACCCAAATGTGAACATAACTTTTCAGTTACCTCAAGTGGTGACTAGTTTTGATTTTATTTTTCCACATTTTGAGATACTGCTCTCTAAATGTTCAAAAATGTAACAGCAGTATCTCTTTGCTGGCTACTCCGGATAATCTGCATCCATTTCTATGATCAGATTTCATTATAACTTCAACCTACAGAAGAAATAGTTCCCTCAAAAGGTGTTTACTGTCACATTTGTCAATCCACAGTAACCAGGACTTTGTTTCTGGAAATACATGTTGAACTGAAATACTGTTGAACTTTTAAAGTGTTATATTTAATTGCTGTGAGCACAAGTTCAAGTCATACAGCAAAGTAAAACTACTCAGTTACAAGAAAAAGTTCTGCATTCAGAATTTTACTGAAGTAAAAGTACACAAGTAGTAGCAAAATATATTTTAAGTATCAAAAGTAGAAGCACTCATTATGCAGAATGACCCCTTTCAAGATATATATATATATATATAATTGTTGCATTAACATGTAAACAGTATTCTAATGTTATAGCTAGTCAAGGTGGAGCTCATTGTAACTGCTTTATACACTGCTGGCTGGTTTCATGTATAATAAAATGTGACATATTCTTTAAGATAGTTATGTTTTTGAGTGTAAAATCCTCAACTGCAATGTAAGTAACTATAGCTGCTGAATAAATGCAATGAAATAAAAAGCAAATTACACTTTTAGGACTCAATAATGGACAAAATTTACTTTTCTTCAAATTGGCCAGTAACTCCAACTTTCAGGTAAATGTAGTGGAGTAAAAAGTAAATTTCCCTCTGAGATAGAAGCATAAAGTTGCATAATTTGGAAATATTCAAGTAAAGCACAAGTACCTCAAAAACATACCTTAGTAGCATATACATGAGTAAATGCATTTAGTTACGTTCCACCACTGGTGAGCAATACTCACCTAAACACATAAAACCATCTGCATGGCTGGAGGTTGGAAGTGAGAAATGGGGTTTTTTTTTTAATTTGGGGTGAACTAACCCTTTAATGACTTTATTTCTTCTGCTGTCTTAACTCAAATGCCAACAGAGAAGGAGGAGGTTTCACTCTAATGTCGAGAAAGCGACAAGAAAACAACTGTCTGTGGTTAAAATATGACCTCAGTCACGTTTTCCAGACATGGGACAGTCGGTGACCGCCAGACAGACGATTACTGTAACAGCGTCCGACAGACATGCTGAATAGAATAGAGCAGCTGGGTGTGGCCCTGTGACCTGCTGGGCAGATTCAGTACTCTGTCAACAAACACACGCCTGTCAACAAACACTTAGAGGATGATTAACACAATCCTCAACCTGGCCAGAAGTGTGTGTGTTTGTGAAATATACACTCTGTTATGATATTTATACATATTACGATGATTCATAATGATACATGTTGGTATTTTAACATCAGATCATCAGATTGAAATGTGGCGTGTTTGTTTAACGTCATTCCTACCACATAATTTTGTGTGGAAATAACGTCACACCTTCTTCCTCAGTGTCTCCTGTTGCTTTATGACTCAGTCTATGAGTATGTCCATGAGGTTGTCTGCAATGTGTGTGTGTATGTGTGTGTGTATGTGTGTGTGTATGATTAAATGATCATTCCAGATACAGTGTGCACACAGAACGGAAACAAATCAAACTGTGCGCGTCCACCTGGCTGAGACGCACCTATCTGAGCTATTTCAGGACATAATTGCATTTTAATATTCCGTCCAAGTGCATTTCCTTTATTGTTTTCATTACCGATATTTGACCACGCTTTTCACTGGAATAAAACAACATTTATTTTACGATGAAATATCCGGTAAAGTTTCCACAGCTGTTGAATGTATCTGTAGTTTGTTATCATACTGTATATTCATAGTGCATTGTGTGTGTGTGCGTGTGTGCAAAGAGGTTGCACAGGATCAGTAAAGAGCTGAAAATAGGAATCTGCTCTTTATTAATGCAACAAAATACAATAGCTTTAATGCAGCTGTTTCAATTTCTTTATGTAAAGCGACTGTATGTGTGTGTGTGTGACTACATACAGAAGCATTTCCATACAATGACAGCAGCAGTGGCTCCGTATCAGTGCCATCCATCCTCTCAGTCTCCTCCACTACCTCCCTCAGTCTTGTCACTGGGCACCTGTTAGTTTGTGTTGACGTGGCGTCTTTAACACCTCTGCTGATTGACTTAGCAGAAAAGCCTAACAGCTCATGGGGGCCCCTCAGCAGGTAGTGCACTGTGTGCATGCAGCAGGCTGGTGGCACCTGAAGGCAGTGCATTGTGTGCTAAGCTGCGGCTGTAAATTCACTTTGGTTATAATGGTCTGATATGGTGCTGACAGTGAAAAAAAAAACATATTTTTTAACACCTTGTCTTCACCGAGGAGTAGGTCAATGGTTCCCAGCCTGGAGGTCACTTAACATAAAGGGAAATCAGCACAAAATTACGTTTTTTATTTCAAGAATTGCCCCTAAACTTTGTTTTTTCTCATGAATAACTATAAAATTTTACCTGTTCTGGCCTGTAAACATTATTCAAATAAAACAACTGGTCTCAACCAGTAGGCATATGAAACTGGTGACGAAGGTGACAAGTGGAGATAGATTTGTTTAAAGGGGTGTCAGAACTCTGGGTGGGTGTTTGGGCTCAGGTCAAGGTTACTTAAATCAAGTTTAAAATATAAAACCAGCTCCGGGTGAGTTCTAGTCAAAGGTGTTTGAAATAAAGTGAAGAGATTAAGACCAGAGCAAATGAAGTACAGATCACAACCAAAATATGCCTTAAACATAATATAAAAGTAAGCATCTTCTGTCCTACACTCCATCTTCCAACTAAGAGATTTTGACTAATCTTTACAGGTTTGAGAGGGAGAGGTTAAAGTTTCTTAATAAGCATTTAGATTTGCAGGAAAAAGCTAATTTCACACCCAGAGGTGACAGAGATAAAAATAAATCCGAGTCAAGCTCGACATGTCAGAAAACTGGTCTTCATTTTCGGGATCTTGCACTGGCAGGTAGCTCAGAATAAACAATATTTGGTTTGATTGGCAGGTTATTGTTGAGTCTGTGGGGGTGTTGAGGAAGGTTGGACCTTCTCTCAGGACGTAGCCTCACTTCCCTCGCTCAGAGGCTCTCAGGAGGAGAGCAGTGTGCCTTTTAACTTTTTTATTTGTGCTGTGTTTGTAAAGGCCACATTCCCTGAGCCTGGCTGCGACTTGTGTTATTCTTCCTGTGCTGTTTGCCCCACTCGCAGCTGGAAGGACAGGAAAACCTATCTGGAAAACTACTTCATGTATGTCATCGGTGATTACGGGACGGCAGCGCCCGCCTGCGCTTGGTATTGGCAGCCTCATGCCCGGGCCCCGCGGGGCAGGGGCAGGCCTGAATAATGCAGTCCCATGGGGACGACGCTGCGCACCCCTCCTCACTCACTCAAGGCCTCTTTTTGCTTCCATGCAAGGAACTCTGTGAGTCCACGCAGCCCTGTCAGCACTCTTCCTGTGGAGAAACTGGAGAGGAAGCTCCACCAGGCAGCCTGAGGTGGCCAGAAACCTCCACAACTTTCAATTTCTGTCTTTTATCTGCAGAGTCTGCAACCGCCTGCTGTATGTAAACTATAAACAAGTTGTGGAAGAAGTATTCACATTCTTTAGTAACACCACACTGTTAAATTACTCCATTATAGTAGTGCATTCAAAATCTTACTTACAGTAAAGTAAACAAGTATCACTGGGATAGATGAATTCACCTCTAAACAACATTTTAACGTTGTAGCTGGTCAAATCCATCATATAAAGTAATAATTAATCACTTACTGAATCCTATAAGTCTTTATTTCTTACAATAAGTGAAAAATCTGCAAGTCTAGACATATTATTTCAACCTGTGTTCTACAGAAATCAACTTGTTTCAAGAAATTACACAAAACAGACTGCAATTGCAGATTTTTACACTTGTTTGAGGGGAAAAAGAGACATTTCGGACTCAATAATGTCCATAAATTACTTGGTAAAATGGAGATTTTTACATTTTATGTAGCATATAAAATCACTCTTTTTAACGTAACCAGTAACTCCAGGTGTCAGGCAAATGTAGTGGAGTAAAAACTATGAAATGTAGTGAAGTAGAAGTATAAAATACCAGAAAATTGTAAAGCACAAGGTAAAGTAAAGCACAACTACCTTGTCCTGAAGTACAGTACTTGAGTTCAGTTACCCTCTACTTCTGCTATCAACCAGAACAAGTTAACGCTTTTAGATCATAGTACTGATCAGACCAGTTTATTTTCGATGCTGCGGAGAAACGTTGAAAAGCACTTTCAGATCAGACGCACTTCTGTAATGCAACATTGTAAAATATTCTAATGTCAGATCCCCTTTTCATTGCTTCCTCTTTCCTCCACCGCCACTTTCCCAGGCAGAGGACCTAGAAGAGCAATCTAGGGGGATCAGGAATGACAAGGCAGTCCGGCCTCCCATTGTATGTGTGCGTTTACTCAGCATGGGAGAGCAAGGACAGTGAGGCTACAAGAATACAATAGGCTCATATTTATTTACTGCTTAGTGGCAGCCAGGGAGAACCCCCTAATAGCTGATAGCAGCTTTACAGTAATAGACCTCTAATAAAGACCTCAGAGGGCAAGTAGAGGCTAGACTCTCTGGCTCTGTCTTTGGCGAAGGTATTTCAATATGTCACTTCAACTAACAAAATACCGAATCTGTTAAGAAGACGTGAAGACTTAAAATCTTTGATTATTGTGTAATAATTATGAATTTTAAGCAACATAATCTGCAAATTCTCATCTTTGACTACAGTAAAACAGCGTTATCCATTGATCCAGTATTGTTAGCGTTGACTTAAAAAGAGTTAAAAGCTATAAATATATTCATATACAGGAGCTTATTTAAGTCTCGTATAAACTCATACTTTAGTTGCATTGGGACATTTTGGGTTTGAGAATGCCAACTAGTCTCTTCAACTTTTAAAAGTGCTAAGAATGATAACATTACCTAATAATAATTGGGTAAAAATATTGCCTTTTTCACTGCTTTTCTCCACTTGTTAATAATGACTATCTGCTTACATTAACGTCATCTAAAAAGAGAGTATCTTGTACATCTGACAGCATCAAAACTGGCGTTTGCTGTTTGCTAAGGGGGAAAAACTCTATTACCTTAAAGGCAGCGGCTACCTTCATTGTTGGATATCAAAACATCTTTTTCCATTTGATCCTGCAGGTCTCTTCTGAAAGGGAAATCTTTGGAGTTTACTGTAATAAAGTTAGAATTAGTCTAAGTGATAATGTGACAAATCTACAGTGGCACAAACATGATAAAAGTGTGATTTTTTTTGTTTTGTACGCACTCCTGTCACAAAATAAGTAGTTGCTGTTACAGTGATATCAGGATTTACACACATAAAATCATGAGGCTTTCTGTTTGCAAATGATAATACTGCCTCAAATATTTAACAAACTTCTCTTGATACATATTCTTTAAAAAAAAAAGGTTAAAAATATCCAATTCTGCTATAATCATTCGCAGTGTAAAATATTCTTGTTTTGTTTTCTACTTTTAACACAGTTCCCATTTAATTCTGCATCTTTGAAATGTGATAAACACACTTTTGATTCCCTGTTTGAAACACTCTCCGTCTCTATAGCTACATATGAGGAGATTAATCCAGTGCTAATAGCTGATGGCTGCATATTGTATCATTATGAGCCACCAAGATAAGTTGCTGTGATAAAGTGCAATGCCTGTGAGTTCCAGTGGAGGGCTCCCTCTATTATAACGAGTGTCCAAATACAGAGGTCATAAACCATCTGTAAAACACAGTAAAGCAAAGCTGCTGTGCTGCATTTACATATATTCTGTAATGTCAGACAGACTGTGTTCCCCTTCAAACTCATCATACAGAATGAATCCTTCTGTGCATGTATACAAAAGGTCAAACCTCACAGTTTTTATCCTGCTGATCTTTTGTTTTTACACACATCCTGACCATCATTCTCACTTGTTTCCTTTCATGTTCTAATCTGACTGAAAAATGCCTGGAAATCGACCGAACCAGCGCCGACTCTCTGACCTACATGACCGAGCCTCAAAAAATTAATTTTCTGAGAGGCATTATGAGCGCGTGATTTATTGGTTGCCTTGATGCCTTGTGGGTGTAATTGTGAGAGCAGGGCTGAAGTTGAGTGGCTTTGATGCCCCGTCCGTCCCCTCCTCCAATCCCCGAGTCTCAGAGATTAACTCAGACGCTGGATTAAAATCTCAAAATAGAGAAATCCTTTTTAGATGAACAGATTGATTAAAAAGGGGGAAAGATGAGTGTGTGGTGGAACTCAGCTGCTGATATTCTTACCTGGGAGTTCTCACATGGTGAAAGTCAACTTGGAGCTCAGTCAAAACTCAGTTCAAACCTCACTTTAACTACCGCTTCAAGTCAGACTGTTGATGCATACAGTTGACTTCCTATTTAGGGAAAATGCTTTTTCTTTTCCTCTTTTTTAGTGACACCTTTGATGAGTCTGATTTCTCTTTTCTCTATATTTTTCATGAATTATGCCCTGAATATGGATGGGATGTTTCAGAAGCCTTTTTTTCGTGATTTCATCTGCATGGTTGTATTTAGTTTTTAGTATTTACATAATAAAAATGTAGAAGAGATAAGAGGTGGAAGAAGTATTCAGATCTTGTAATGAAAGCAATAGTTTGATATTTTGGGAAGTATGCTAATTCATCTTCTTAATCAGATTAGAAGTTTGATACCATTCTTCTGTCCGAACGCTAAATATGAAGCTACAGGCAGCAGCCGGTTAGCCTAGCTTAGCACAAAGACTGGAAACAGGGGTAACAGCTAGCCTGTCCAAAGGTGACAAAAACTGCCTACCAGCACCTAAAGGTCACAAATTAATATATATCACATTTGTTTAATCCATCCAAAAACTGAAGTGTAAAAAACGACAAGTTATAGTTTTTTAGGGAAGTTAAGTAGTGGAGCATTTATTAACCGGGCACAGTAACTTCCTGGAGTCTCCACTGGTGGCCTCACTGTGGCAAGAGGACACATAAAAGTACCTCAAAATTATACTTAAGTACAGTACTTGTATTTTTAGAAACTTATATACGCTGCTAAGTTGATTGCTGTCAAAGTTTTGTTGTGTTTAACATGCATTGACAATAAAGCATCTATCTATCCATCTATTACGTTCCACCACTAAAATGATAAATGAAACAACAAAACAACAGCAACAAGAAATAGACACAAGACGCACAACACCACATTTGTTTTTCATGGTCATGCACAGTGTAGTGTCAGAGGCTCCACTTCCCTTTCATTATGAACCAGAACAGTTTGATGCAGATTTTAGTGAAAGCAGCAGTAGTTCATTTTCTTCTCGCTCTTTACCACAAGGTCTGGTGCTAACAGACAAAAGTCTGATGCTTGATATCGTCATCATTGTGTGGTCTGTTTGATTGCTGGAAGCAGGTGTATGTTACTGTGACCAAATTTAGTCATCAACTCACTTCCCCCCTGGACCCCAGGTTCCCTCTGCGTTTCCCAGCAGAGCTCGGCCCTCCCTTCCACCTGCCCGCATGAAACACAACAGACCTCAACAAAGAGTAAACCTGCAATAACTTCATATTCAAGATTTGCTTTTAGATTTTTTTTAATTTTTTTGTTTTTGTTGCTCCACTCTGCTCTCCTACATCTCTTTATGTCTCCACAGCTCCCCTCTCTCCTTCCAGACCTAAGCTCTCTTCCTTCCTGCCCTCTCACAGCTTCCTGCTCCGGCTCTTATCACTCCAGAAAACGTGACACGGTCTCAGCCCAGTCAAACCAACACTAACCTCTGTAGTCCCCCTTTTCCCTGGCCATCACTGCCTTAAATGGAAGTATTCTGGCCCCTCTGGGGTCTAGGTGCCTGCGGGAGGTGTGGGGGAGGAGAGCTCTTTTCACCCACCTGGGCCAAATCTGTTAATGGACTTATTTATTATAAACAATATAGCCTCTACTTCACAGCCTACAGAGGAACAATAAATCTGAAGTGGCCAGGCGTGTTTTTATTTATGTATTTATTTATCTGAGAGGAAGCCGTGGGCACATTGGGACATTATCAACTCATTCTCCTCCGAGGGGTTTTCCTCTGAGCTGAGGAAATCGTCTGCTTTGATTTACTCTGTAAATCTGTGCCTTATAGTACAGCGACAGGAGACTGCACGAGGTCAAGGCTGTGCAGTCTGGTTTGTGGCAAAATGTGCAGAATCATGCCCGAGCTGATGTAATCGTGACTTTCTTCATGAAGATCTTTAACAAATAAAGAAAATTCTTTGTTTTTTTTTAATCATACAGTGATAATAAATTGTCACTATTACTTCTTTGCACATTATTACATGTATTTTACCTATATATACATTCAGATTTAATAAAGGCTCATCCTAGCTTATAGGAGCATCTTGAGTAACATTATGTGCATGGCTTATAAGCTGTATTTATTGTTGTTCTATGACACCGCTGCCAGATACGGGTCTGCTAAGGCATGATAGAGCCCGTGTTATTGTAAGGCCACAAGGCCATCTGATAAGGCCACATGCTCCACAGCCTGCAGCGATAACACATGTTTTGGATGGTATTGAGCCAGAAAAGCTGAACCTGCCACTGCACAGAATGCAGCAATTATTGCAAAGTTCAAAGTCCACTCTACGGGCATTGATCAGAATATCTAGATGCCATTTTTCAGCTGCAGATCACGTCCTCTTGGGTCTCCATTGTTTCTCACACTGCAGCATGTCAGCATAGGTAGTGAGCTTTTGTTTCAGTGCAGTTTGTAATGATATCAGAGGGGACTTTCCCCAAGCTTCCTGTGAGCTTTTCCCATGTTATCACAGAAGGGGTGCTAATCAGCTGGAATTGATTACTGAATTGTGAATGGTAGCTCAAAAAGTCACCAAAAGACTTTAATGCAGATATTTGTTTGATGTAAGTGTAGGCTATCTTTGCATGTTTGTAAGCATGAGAAATTTAGTATTCTCAACATAGGCCGACATATGCTTTAGAGAAATTGTTTGAAATTTTGGGAAATAGCCTATGTTATTTTGCTTTCTCGCCGAGAGTTTCATAAGAAGATAAAGTATAAAGCCAGACCGAGGTTTAGCATAAAGGTTAGCATCTACTCTGGAAACAGGAGGAAACAGCTAGCCTGGCTCAACGCATCTATCCAGTCCTCTTAATATAATAAAAAAAACATGTTATAACTCATTTGTTTATTCCATACAAAAACAGAAATTGTAAAAATCACAATTTGTAAGTTTATTGTCACTTAGCCTTCATACCAAGAAGCTAGCAAAACCACAACTTGTGAAATTAAATAAACAAAATAAAACATTAATTACTAATGTTTGTTAGATAGCATATTTTTGGACAAGGCCAGAAGGCTAGCTGTTTCCCCCTGCTTACAGTTTTCATGCTAAGCTAGGCTAAATGACAAGTGGCTCAGTAGTTAAACAAATGGTTTGACATTTAGGGAAATTACCTTAAGCTTGAGCCACTAGGCGCTAGGTGCTAGCTTAGCATAAAGCTTAGGTTAGCGTAATGTCTGGAAGCAGGGGAAAACAGCTAGCCTGGCTCTGTCCAAAGTGAAAAAACACACCTATCAACTCTCCTTAAGCTCAGTAATTAACAAGTTATAACGCTGTTTAATCCATGCAAAATAGAAATCGTAAAAACAACAATTTGTCAACAATTACATGCTAGAAGTATTTCTTGGTGAGCTTGAAGAACCACAACTTGCCATATTAAACAAACAAGATACAACTTATTCATTGCTAAGCTTAAGAAATGTTAGGTGTATTTTTTGACAGGGCAAAAAGGCTAGCTGTTTCCCTTTGTCTTTCCAGTCTTCTAGCCAAGCTAGGCTAAGTGATAGCATACCTGTACCTAATAATAATTGCTTTCTGAGAATTAGATGAGAATAACACTCATATGTAAATGCTACATGCAGCCAGTTAGCTTAGCTTAGTATAATGACTAGAAACTGAGGGAAACAGCTAGCCTGGCTCTGCCTAAAGGTAACACCAGCACCTCTAAAGTTCACTACCTAACACAATGTATTTCATTTAGCTTAATTTTAAACACACAAGAGTGGTATCAAACTTCATCAAACTCTTGGCAAGAAAGCAAAAAAAGCGTATTTACTAATTACTTTAAAGTGAGGCTACAGGGCAGACTTTGGTGCATAACCTGGGGTAGGTGGTGAGCAGATATTGATGATCCTGACCATTGTGTGCAAATGAACTGAGGAGATAATCTCGATCAGGTGAACTCATACACAGAGAGGTTTAGTCAAACACAGGAACTCCTTGAAGTTTAAGATAGGCCAGATATGTGAGATAATGTATTGATAAAATAATGTGCATTTCACTGTGACAAGCCTAAAGGCAGACAAAACAGACAGGTTTTATATTAATGATGTACTTTTGGAACATGTTAATATCAGCCCACACTTTGCTCTCGAAAAGGAAATTTTGACAAAGGTGAAAGCTAAATTTTCACACCTGAGATAGATTTTTATTCTACCCCACACCATTGTTAACTTGACACCAATCCATCTGCTTCATGATTTAGTTAATTTGAAAGGGAATAAAATTAAAGAGAGCCTTCACTGGGGAAATTGGGGGGGGTTGGAGTTTGTTCTGTCATTCCAAAGAAACGTTTTAACAGAAAATACGTGTGAATCAGATTTGCAGTGGGTCAGTTCTTCCTATTAGTGATACTTGTTTCTATACAGCTTTAGTGTAAAGGGAACAACGCAGGGAGGAAGCACTCACACACACAGTGCATTTCCTCCATAAAACCACAGCTGTGTGAAAACAACACGCGGTACATTCCTCAGCCATTTCTCTTACTTCAACACAGTAAAGGCTCTGCAGAGCACTGTAGCCTCTAATGTACTAAAACAGACAAGAATAAAGACTCATGTTTCTGCTCGTCAGATGTGAACACTTAATTTTGCAGTGACGGCATGATCACATAAAAGTTCTACATCATTAAGAGGCAGTGTAAAGATAAAAGTTGGTGTGGGAAAACCATTTTAAGGAGTATTTGACAACAGTCCGTTAAAGGAGAAGTTGCTGCGTCTATGAGGAAGTTCTAGAAAATATTTTTAGAGTATTTGTTCTGTAATCTCCAGAAATGACATGTGCATTACTTCACGATGGGTGAAAAAAATTTATAAAAAGTCCCAAATTTACCGTAGTCATATGATTTTATTTCGACCACACCTCAGCGTAAGCGAAGTCAGACTCTAGATGCTGCTTTTCTCTTATCTTCTGTCTCTGCTGCTCCCTCACCTACTTCTATTGATCCAGATTCTTGCTAGGTGCGATGCCACTGATCACACACGCTATTGATCGACATTGGTCACCCCTGGGCCGACGTTGCGTCCTGTTAGCACCATTGGGGGTATTGGCGTTTTGTTCTGCTGTGACGCTTTAGCGCCTCGACAAGGCAAAGGCCACACATGAAAGGATTCGGAGTGTTTGAGCGGCAGAGGAATCAATTCACACCCTGATTGTCATATACAAAGGCCTCACTGTCTCTCCCCTCGTTTCCAAAAAAACCTAGTCAGGATAGTCTAATTAGTAATTAACTCACTAATCCATCAAACACTGATTTAAAACTCTAGTTCTCGATGTGGTTTTGATTTCCTCTTTACTTGTGCACCAGGAAATGAAAGTGCAATCTCTTCAACCTGCATCATCATGCCGCTGCAAAACAGATTAGATGGATTGAGGGACTTCTTTGGGTGGAGGGGTCAAATGCAGGTCAAGTTGTGACGAGTGGTATTTATGTGACTGGTGGTTGTCAGGAAAACAATAATGCCGCTCAGACATAATCTATCATTTATTTTCTCACCAATACTCATGAAGCAGTTCCTCATGTTGTCATACAAAGCGTACAATAAGTGCAGGGATTGTGTGAGCACTGAAAATGAGAAAAATGACTTTGGTGTTTATCTCTTTGCCCGGCCAAAAGTATTGTTGGCACAGAAATGGACTAGTTATTGTTTTGGAGTCTTTCTCAGTATAATTTCATCCCTTTGATGATTAGAAACCAAAAAAAGTGGTTTATTATGTAGCTACAGCTCACTCTCTGGTATCCTTTTTTGATATTTGCATGTATCCGTAAGTGTGTTTTTTCTTTTAAAAGACTAAAAAAAGTTATTTCAGGCTCATACTTATGAGTCAAGGACAAATCACTCTGTGCAAAAAAAAGAAAGACCCAAAATAGACAAGTCTTATCAGTTTGGGAATGGTCATTGCACCAGTGGAAACAATGCCATGGCAAGATGGGAGCTGAGGTTGACCCTAATAATGCGATTGGTCTGTCAAGGAACCTGGAGAACAGGAAGCCCACCGTACCTCTGTCTTCATGGATAAAGTCATAAAAATGATAAACACGGGTCTCAATTAGCCTCAGCCAAGACAATGTGCTGGTCGCCGGTGGGGAGGATTAGGGTCGGGCCAGTAAAAGTGAAGAGATGAAAGAGTCTGGTCTCCCGTGTGGCTGACCTCCCTGTTCATTTCACTGAGGAAACTTGGGTTTTCCCTTTCCCCACTTACTAAGGGTGATTCATCAATCAATCAACGAGTTCTATTTATAGATTTTTTCCTCCTTGTGGTGTTGGGATAAAAGAACTAGGAGTTCAATTCACCGTAAGAGCCAAGGGTGGCTTAATATAAGAGTACATTTGAGTTAAAGAATAAGTCTAAGATATCAGGGATCCAACAGGTCCTCTACATTAAACTATTTAATACGTTGTTTGTTATCGCCCTCCAAAATGACACATATAAGTGTTTTCTTATCTCAGGGAAACATCAAGGTTTGGGTTACAATTACTACTTCATTAAGTTTAGGGAATCTTTGGCATCAAGGTTACGATAATTACCACTTGGTTATTGTTAGGGATCATCAGACTGCACCCAGTTTCCTGCCAAAGAAATTGCCAGATCTTCATAGAAACTACTTACACTGATGTGAGTATTTATGGCAGCAGGATGATGTATGTGGGATTGAAATCTAAGCTACAGTGCCCATGAGCATGGTAGTGAAGGAACATGTTGCGCAGTGCAGTAGTGTGACTCACTCCTGTGTTTTGAATAGTTTTTGGACAACAGTGTTACTCTATGGTACAAACTATTAAGCTTGGCTACACAGGCAGTACATAGTAAGATCAATTCATTGCTGATTTTGGTCTTTTCATGGGATTTGTTAACAGTAAGAAAAGACAGTAAGTTGACAGTAAGAAAAACATGCCACCAAAAATCATCAACCTTGATGATTTTTGATGTACATGAAATGACATTTTCTCCTATATGAAACAGGCAAAAGCCCTGTTTGATGCCTCTGATTGAAAGCCTAATATGATATCCTTGACATAATCATTTTGGATCTCTGTATCCTCAGGGTGAAACTACAGAACTATGGATGTTCTCAGGAAAGAGACTTTGATTATTTTACTTGTTGCTTCCGTTTTATTGTTGGCTGACCCTTGGCAACGCGCAAACCCTGAGGTCACCACAACTTGTGGCAAAAAAGTTTCCAAACATCCTCATGTTAGCATGACTTAAAGCATATTTAAGATTTGTCTTGGACTTGGCTTCGGTTTAGTAAAACAGACAGAGAATGAGGGTGAGACGAGAAGATAAGGCGGATGCGCTCATCTCCAAACTGAGAGGCAGAGACAAACAAGAAGCAGTTTTATCATCAGGGCATCTTCATGAGGCGGGAGGCAGGATGGTGCTACAGAGGGGGTACGGGTCGAGTATATCAGAATGTCCTCTTTGCTCCACGTGGAATGAAGCAGTCAATATAATAAACACAACAGATTCCCACCTGATTCCCAGCAGATTCCTGACAGATTAACGCCTCCAGAACAATGAGACAAGAGTGGAGACGGCTTCCTTTGTGTCCCCGCTTGTCTGAGGCAGACAACATCCCATTGCTACCCTTTCTGCAGGGTTGGGGTGTGTGCTCCCGGGCAAGGAAACTTTCCCAGCAATCCCCTGAGGGAGGGGGAAAACTATACCACCAATAACACATGAAAAACATCTGTGTGTGCATGTGAGCAAGTTTTAGACAGCGTGATCAGTTTCTATCTTTTTTTTTTTTCATTTGCCAGAATTTCAAGTCCCCAATTTCTGTGACCAAATAATCTCGTGAGTCGGGGAAAAAACATGACCTACTGTAGACTCTCACATCCTTTTCTGAACAAAATTTAACCACCTTAACCTGCGGATGATCTCTCATATCTGCAATCTCCCTTATGGGGAAATTTTCAGGTTACTAAAGCTCAACCACGAAAAAAAGTAATCTTTGAATAAATCAAACATACACTTTTCCTTTAGCTTTGACGTATTCCCAATACTGGTCCTCAACAGGCTTCTTAAGAGCTTGATTGACAGCTGACCGCAAAATAGAAACTCATTTTAAATTCCTGAGTGACATTATTAGTGTTGAAACTTGAAATGTTCCAGCTTCAGGAAAAGTTGTGATTTCTATTTACAGAATCAATCTCAGGAAAGATGTTTCTCTCGTCTTTTCTCTGCTGCACACCTGTTATATGCTCCTCTCCTTAACCTCTTCATTCTCTCCTCCTGACGAGCCCCCTTCCCCCCATCCTGAAACACCTCCTGCTCTCCAGAGCAGGTGTTGGAGGAAGTCATAGTCTAATCAGACAATCTAAACATTCACTATCTTACTGCTGATAATGGCAGATGTCTCTACAGTTGGGTCCAAGACTGTGTGGCTTCCAATTTATTTTCCAGGTTTCTCTAACAATGCTGCAATACAGTGCATTTGACAAAAAGCCCTGTTTTAAAAGAAATTTTTGATTGTTAGACCTTTGTGATTTCTACCCTCATTGTGCATTTAGGTGCACAGCTATGCAGCGAGCTAAACAAACTAAGAGCCACTTTGGCACATACTGTTTTTTGGTAAATTGTTTCTGTTATAATCACATGCTACATATGTACTAACATTATTTAGGTTCATGCAACAGTTAATCCACAATATATGTACAGTTCAAGTGTATTTTGAAGAGGAGACAATAGGTGTATATACCTGCTATTTTTCAGTTCTTGGGTGCTAGAATGCAGGATCATATGTTTTAGTTTTTTACAACAGTTGACTGGGCCATATGGTTTTATTGTGCATGTGCAATAATGCCCTAAAAAATGTTTTTGTAGATGTAGATGAATCTGCAAAAATTTTTTAGATCGAAACATGTTTTTGACCGTGTATAGCTGTGCACAACGTGTAATGTGTTTGTACAACGTGTAACGTGTACAACGTGTTTAATGTGTACATCAAGATAGAGGGTAATGACATGTATTACAGTTTGGAATACAACATCAACTCGGTGATGGACCAGGCTTTATGTGACATTACAGACATTTTCATTTTTCCCTGCCTCCTGTGGACTGGTCAGCACCAAAAGTGGATTTAATTCAGTGGAAAACCTAGGAACTTGGAACATAAAACGGCCACTATAACTATTCCTATACAGTTTGACAGTGGGTTGCCTTTGAGGTTTTTACTGGAAGCAATTGTGAAACTGTGAAAACAGAATTAGACAACGAAATCAATGAAGGTGATTACAGATCAGAAAAAGACACCATAAACAACAGTCAAAGTAAAGTTATTGTAAAAATGAATTACCACAGTAAGGAAACTGGAGTCACAGATGTAAGCTAGATGTTACTTAAGTCGCTGGGTCCTCATAGAAAGTACAGCACTGTAATTACTTTAGTAAACATATACACGAGAGTAAACATAAAAAGAGTAAAATACTTAACAGTTACATAGATTGTTGCATTAGCAAAACATTGGCTCAAGATAGCTAGCTAGCTAGCTAGCTTGGTTAGCAGTAAGCTGATCATAGAAAAACTTAAGTCCACAAACTCACAATCACAAAATAGCTGTAATGAAAGAATCCGTAAAGATAATGTTAGTGCCTTAACAAGGGAATTTGCAGTCGATAAAAGATGCCTGTCAATATTTACAAATACAAATAGTGTCTTTGCTGATTTCACTTTTTTTAAGTCACTCGTACTGACAGAGAATTATCCCCTGGCTTGCAATTCCTTTCCACTCTACAGAGTACTTTAGTGTCTTTTAGCTTGTTTTTTGTGGGGTTTTATACCCAGCAAACATGCCCATGCTGGCCCACTGTGGGTATGTGTGGGTTAACTGTGGGGAAGTGTGGGCAAGGCAAAACCACACTAATCCCACGTGGACCCCATGTGCGTAAGTCTATGCGGGGCCCACAGTTAGACTTGCCCACAGAAAACCCACACGGGCCCCCTGTGGGATAGCCCATGCAGGGCCTACAGCAGTCTTGCCCTTTTGGGCCCCCATCATGGTTTTCTGTTGGAAACCCACTGTGGGCTTACCCACAGAAATCCAACATGGGCCCCATTGTTGGATGGCCCATGCAGGGCCCACAGCAGTTTTGCCCTTTGGGGTCACCATGAGGGTTTCCTGTGGGCAACCCACTGTGGGCTTGTTGAAACATGTTCAACTTGTGTGGCGCATATTTGCGTCAATTCGCTCCACCAGGGCGAATTTGTGTCTACTTCTTTGCACTGGTTTGTGTGTAACCGTGTCGCGTCTAAAATTTGCTTTGCGTTCTGTCTGAACTCACTGGTACAACCTGCAACTTTACTGTTTTTATTCATTCTTATGGCTCTCATCAGCCTCATTCTGTAGCCACAACATGAAGCTGTTTTCAGATAAAAAGCTCTGACAAACCTATTGTATACTACTTGCCCAGCACCAAACTGCAGACAAAGTTCGCAACCAGGTGGTGAATGTAGTGGAGCATTTAGCAGCTAAAGAAACAGATCATTCTCTCAAGAGTTGAATATTAAATTTGAAACAAGACTTAAGTTGAATGCTAATGTTGCGCTTTATGTGCTGAAGATCGAAAAGATCACAATGGCTGAAAAGACAGTATGTAATCTTCTGTATCTATTACATGTTCATATTTTATGTAACTTTTCATACTGGCAGTCTATGAAATTTCTACATAGTGTAATTGTTTACTTCCCAGAGTCCAAAGTAACATCTTCAAATTGCTTGTTTTGTCTCACTAACAGTCCAACACCCAAACATATTTGATTTACAATTATATAAAACAGAGAAGAGCAGCAAATCTTCATAAATGGTTTAAATGATTAATCATTTATCAAAATTATTACCAATTAATTAATTGACTAATCCATTAATCTACTCTAAGTTCAGTGCTTGTTTGATGTAAAGTGTAAGATTTTAAGAATAGAGCAGAATATTCAAAACATTCACTGATAATTGGCAGTAATGTTTGAACTTTCTTTGGCTTTGTCCAGCTCAGGCCTTCGCAGCTCGAGCAGGATCAGCGTAGAGTGCTAACATATATATACCTTCCGTCCCTGTGATTTAAACTAACACCACTGCCTCGCTGCTCAGCACAAAGGAGCCAGCAAACACATTGTGCAATTCCCAAGAAAGCCACCCACAGACATTTATACAGCAAGACTGGCGACCAGCAGCTCAACTGCGTTACAGAGCTCACTTGGAAGGCGGACAGTTTGTGCTGCTACGCCAAGGACAGGAAGTGCTTGCAGAGGGACAGGAAGTGCTCACCGCTGCAGTAGCCGAGGCTGGAACTGAGATAATGCCATTGTGTAAGCAAGCCAAGTGACCTCTCCCTGAGCGCAGAGTCCAGAGGCTGGCGTCGAGAGCCTTGGCCCCCACCCAGCCCCAGACTCCCCAGGCACGGGGTGGGGGACTTGGTGGAGGGACAGGGGGAGGGATGGAGAGACGAGAGCGGGGGTGGGGGGTTGGCTATAAGGCGTGTCACCTCCCCCACCACCTCCTCCCCTCCTTTGGGTTGACTCTGAACCTCACCTTGTAGAGGAAATGTGGCTACGACTCCAGACTTTATGACTTCTCCCATCAAAAGCCAGGATTTTTCACTCCCACACAGCGAGAGAGAGAGAGAGAGAGAGGCGGCCAGAGGCACACTCATACCCACGCCCATGTCAACACACACATTCACGGAGACATACAAACACACACACACACACACACACACACACACACACACACACATAGAGACTCTCTTTCTCTTCTCTCTCTTAGGATCGGAGGGGGAAAACCCTATCAGGTCATCAGCGGTAAAATAGACGATGACAGTATTATAGTCCAGATCCTGTCCCATGCGGTGCTTAGCTGGACCTCCATCCAAAACACCCTCCCACTAACCCCCGGAGGGTCACCCAGCTTGCTATGGAGTCCCCGCTGGTGTCTGCACAGGGCACGCAAAGGTTGCATAAGCATCTCTCATATTTCTGTCAGCCCCTTTTGACGTGTCAGAGGAAAGGCTTGACACGCTGTATCGGACCCGCAGACCACAACGAGATGGGAATAGTCCGAGAAAAGACGGAGCTGACAGGTTGAGGTCTGCCCGCACTGATAAGAACCCCTGCAGCCTGTGGGTGATGTTTGGCTTTCTGACCACAAACAGGGGCTTCATTCTCTCCTACATAAACACGCTAAGTTTGGATTTTTGAGAATAGAGATAGGTGCAACAGGTTGCTTTAACCTTTTTCTCCCCTCATATCTCTGATAGTGACAGCTGCTCCAAAAACAAGGAAACATTCCATGTGTGTCATAAAAGTTCATATTTTACTACTGGGTGATGTCATCTGGCGGACACATAGTTTATAACGTGTGAATGCTCATCTGTCCAAAAGTTTCACCTCAAGCTAAATGTGAAATTGCATTTTCTCAAGTCTCAATTTTTTGGGTAAAAATAGAAAAAATAATATTCAATGTACAGTGAAAGGCCTTGTTTTAAACTTTTTAAACAAAAATAAAGCACCATAAGGAATTTGATGAAGTGAGTGAGCATTAAATGAGATAAAAATAATCTGTATAAGCCATAAATGTAGAGATATTTTAGGTGAAATACTCCTTAAAACTTTGAGTCACATGTTGAAAGAGCTTTAAAAGCATGGGGATCAAATCCTACACATGTTAACTATATTATAATTCTTTTACATACTCTATTGTTTGTTGTGTGTGTGTGTGTGTGTGTGTGTGTGTGTGTGTGTGTGTGTGTGTGTGTGTGTGTGTGTGTGTGTGTGTGTGTATGTGTGTGTTTTGTACTGTAGGTTTATCATTATTCCACTCATGTTGAAAAAAAAAGGTAAAACAAAGATATTTGGGCTTTTTTGCATTAATGTTGTCAGAAAAATGTAATTTAGAGTGTTTTTACTTCCTTCACTTAATCAGTTAGCTGTTTATTTGGTTCATTAACATCCCAGACCGACAGTGTATCCACATTAGGAGAAACTGATTAGACAACCTGAGACAAAAGCGCATCAGTATCACAAAAGTCTTCTTGTCAGAGACTTAATCTGTCTCTGACGAGAAAGTTTTGGAATGGGTGTGTTTATTTAAGCTTTCTACACTCTTGTTGATTTCACTTTTGTAAGTTCAAATCCTCAATTAACGCCTTTTGTCCAGCTCTTCTCATTAGGCCACAATCAAAGACAGTCTCCATCCAGACGACCGTGCGTAAAGCTGCGAATGAGGGAGCCGTTAACTAAACGCGTAAACCTGATATTCAAGATTTTTAACACACTTAAGCGCCCAATACACAGACTGGTGATCGATTGTATTGATGTCTGAGCATTTAGACAGTCTAATACAGGGGTGATAATTAAAACTGGACGAGTGTGTGCGGGCTGTGGTTGTCCAAATAAACGTTATTGTGGATTGAAGATTGCAGTTTCACCCCCTTGCACCCCAAAACTTTGGTTTTAATTAACAACATTTCTGTTTTGAAAACCTTAAGTGGATGTATGTCTTATATATTTAATGTTTTTAAGCTGGTAGAAGAGTTTGTTGCAATCTACATTTTGTACACAGGAGCATAGATTCTTATCACTTAGAGTTTTGCATCATTTGAAATCTCCTCTGTCCTCAGAGGGTCTCACTACTCCAAACAAGGGTCGAAGGCGGGGTACTCTGAACTTTTTTACACCTTTGTAGTAGTGGGCACTCCCACCAAATGGTGATTGGCTGCCTGTGCGTTTATAGAGCACCAGCATTCACACTCAGCTCTGAGTAGTCGGTACCTTTCAGTCCGTGCGGCTCTTAGAAGTGGCTAATGGATGTGACTAATTATTTTCAATCCCAGCCTGAAAGCCAGAAACATTTGAACTTGTCCTGATAACTTATTTTATCTATCCGCAGGCTGTTATCAGTTGTAGTGTGTGTTTAAGCTGCGAGCTGTCCGGTGGCTCTCCAAACCTCCCAGCTGGACAGAGATGAGTAGTCCCGATGCGGGTTACGCCAGCGACGATCAGACCCAGGCAAGGTGTACGATGTCAGTCATGATGCCTGGAATGGGACACTGCCAGTGGGCCGACCCTCTCAGTCCTCTTGGGGACACCAAGGTGAAAAACGAGCCGTGCGCGTCCGGCTCCGGCGGCCAGAATCGCGGGAAGAGCGAACCGCGGATCCGACGGCCCATGAACGCGTTTATGGTCTGGGCGAAGGATGAGCGCAAAAGACTGGCGCAGCAAAACCCGGACCTGCACAACGCGGAGCTGAGCAAAATGTTGGGTAAGTAATTACAGACTTTTTTCTCTAATCAATCGCATGTGTCTCCATAGAAGTTATTATAATGTTCGTGATTACCATATTATTATTTTTCCATAATTTATCTCTGTCTATCTCTCAGTATTAAGTGGTTGTAATTTTGTTTTAACTTTTAATGGCACATTGATTTTCTTATTTTACTCAAACAATGAAAGCAGTGATTGTTGAACACCAGGTGATGTTACTGTGTTATTACAAATGACTGTGTATGAGTTAAGTGACAGATGTAACCTCAAAAACCTGTCCCTGCCCCCTAAAATGGCAACAAGCTATTTTTGTGTGCATCACCAGACTGCATACAGTATCTGCTGACATATCGCTGATGTGCACTCTCCTCTTGACCTGCAGGGAAATCATGGAAAGCCCTTCCTGTCACAGAAAAGCAGCCCTTTGTGGAGGAGGCCGAGCGGCTGCGGGTTCAGCACATGCAGGATCACCCCAACTACAAGTACCGGCCTCGGCGGCGGAAGCAGGTGAAGAGGATTAAGAGGCTGGACTCTGGCTTTCTGGTCCACGGCGTGTCCGATCACCAGGCCTCGGCGATGGCCGGGGACGGCCGAGTGTGTGTGGAGAGTCTAGGCCTGGGCTACCACGAGCACGGCTACCAGCTTCCTCCGCAGCCTCTCAGCCACTACCGTGACGTCCAGGCTCTTGGGGGCCCCTCTTCTGAGGCCTACAGCCTCCCCACGCCTGACACCTCTCCACTGGACGCTGTAGAGTCAGACTCCATGTTCTTCCCTCCACACTCACAGGAGGACTGCCACATGATGCCTGCTTACGCTTACCACTCCCAGGCAGCAGAGTACCAACCCCAGGACCACCTCTCCAACCACCACAGCAACCCCATCCTGCACCGACACCCAGCCTCAGCTCCAGAGCAGCCCCCTCAATCCGCCACCCTTCCCCCTTCCTACATGGGATGCCCCAACCCTCTGGCTATGTATTACACGCAGCACTGCAGTACCAGCCACCCCAAACGACATCCTGGTGGGGCAGGACAGCTCTCCCCACCGCCTGACTCCCACCCTCACTCAGCAGCAGACAGCATGGAGCAGATGCACCACTCTGAGCTGCTGGCTGAAGTGGACCGCAGCGAGTTTGAGCAGTATTTAAGTTCCTCTTCAGCGCGTGCGGACATGACAGGTTTGCCGTACGGGCCACACGAGGCTGGCATGCAAGGACCTGAAAGCCTCATATCATCGGTGCTGTCAGACGCCAGCACAGCTGTGTATTACTGTAGCTACAACAACTCCTAACCTCCTGCCCGCCTGTTGCCCTGCTGCAAGGACACCTGATCTGACCTCAAATCTCTGTAGCTAAATTTGAACAAAAATGTTTGTATTTTATTATTTTATTTTTTTTACTTAATCACTACTGAAACAGAAGGCCCATGAGATTTAAAAAAGCAGCTCTGAAGAAGACTGTTGTACTGTATCTGTGTAAGAACAGTTTTTAAAAAGCCATATGAACACTGGTTTTAACTTTCTCTCTTGCAGGGATATGAATTCATTTTGTGATAATAAATATTGTACAGTCACTATTTTAAAATCTGTGTATATACTGAAGGTGGTTTTTTTTTATACTTTTGCACTTTTGAGAAATAAATGTTTGCAAATATACTCATCTTCTCTTGTATTTATTATTTGACATGCTTTTCAATCTCAGAAAACATGAAGCTCTGTCTCTTTATATTGCAGCCATATTTTACTCTCTAAATCCAACAGCAAACATCTCGAAGCGGACACCACTTATTGATCAGTAATTAAATAATGAAAAAGGTGACAAACTTTGGAGAGCAGACTCAGTTTTCTTTACTATTCACTCCATGTTGGCTCTGTATTACACCACACTATCTCTGTTTGTTTTTTTCCACTTCCACATGGAGCTAAATGGGCTCACAGCAGCACCAGTCACTCACCTGGAAGCAGGGCCGGGTCCCTCCGCTGTGACCCGGCTTCCTGGCCCGGACAGCGTGGAGGTAATCTCAGTGTCTGAGTTACACATGGCGCCTTGTTTTCGCAGCATGGGGGCGCAGTTTATGCTCCGGATATCCTGCCTGTAAATGATTTAGTCTTTTCTGATTAATGGTTGAGGCCATTAACATTCACAGTGGTTACTACACCTCTGTTTAACAATAGCGACGCTTTATTTTGCGTATTTTCACAGCTGAACATACAATACCCATCCTCCAGCTTCATAATAATGTATAGCAATGACATCAGGTTTTATTTCTGTGGGTATATTGAATGGCTAAAAAGGCTCATGGTGGATATATCCTAATGCCTCTCTGTTACTCCATCACGTATCAAATTTATCAGGTAAAAATCTTTAAGAGATAAAAACCAAACCTACAGGATAATTCAATGTATTTATAGCGGAGAAAGAGTCACATTTTATAAATAGAGACTTCTCCTATTTTAAAAGGAAGAGGTTCTTCTCTGAGGGGTCAATCACCCTGACCTCACGATCCATTTTTAGCACTTCAGAGGAAACATGTTCCAGAGGTGTATATTCATGTGCTTTGTTCATGCTGAATGTTTTGAAATATTCCCTTATGTAGGAGAAGTAGAGGCCGGACCTCAAGGTAAATATTGCTTCTGCTTCCCACGGTCGTAATAGTGATGTCAGCTCTTGTTGAATCTTTTAAAAAAAAATAATTACTTTGTCTTATTTGTGTCCAAACAGCTACGATTGTTTTTACTTAAGCATACATTTCTGAGTGTTTTTACTTTAGACAAGTAAGCCTAATGGGCGGAAGGTGTTTTTAACGTCCTCCTACTTCCCTCTCACCCAAACAGACTTATTTCCCTCGGGGCCGTGCAGGAGAATCCACTGTAATTGGTGTGAATGTGTTTAAATTCAGTCCGCAGCTGAGTGGCAGGTTTATCCTCCCTGTTGTTACAGCTAATGGGTGCATAACAACAGGCTCAGGACACGATCCCCGAGGCATCAGCCCAGTGGGTGGGGGTCACCTGCGCAGACTTAGGAGAGGCGGACCCCCCACGTCAGCCATGATATTATCTCCACACGCTAATTGATCTGGGCTAATTGACGAGGAAAGGGATAACTGAGTGAATCTGGCATTCCAAAGTTTATGTTAGACGCGGGAAGTTGTTGGTTAAAAAGTAAATGAATTATAGTGTCAATGTTAATGTGAGACTTTTACTCAGGTGGAGGTGAAATGATTTAACTGAGTTTGGTCTTTTTTGTTGTTAAATATGTTTGATCACTTCACATTCAAAGATTTTTATACTCAAACAATATGTGTAGTGAAATACAGTGGGGCTACTCTTTTACAACATTCTTCAAAAGATCCAAACACTTTACATGAAAATTAATAAGAGTAATGTATTTTTAAAAAATTTTGTATCCTAAATATTTTAAAAAATGACAATTTCTAAACAAATTTACATTTCCCAAATGTATTGGAAAATGTACAACTGAAAAAATTGTACATATGAACAAAAATTGTATTTTTTCAGTATCACGGCCACTTTCATACAGAATTATATATGACATATAAGTACAATAGTACATAATAGAGTACAATACTGTATACTGTTTTATATGTGGTAGTTTAGTCATATATATGTTGTTTTCAATGTGTTTGTACAACATTGTGTATATGGCATTCATGTCAAATCCAAATAATATTGTTGATAATGTTAATCTTGTATATCTACAAACAATGTATAGTATAAGTATATAGTAATATAAAACAAATTTTGAAGCAGATCATAATCATGTCAGACAAAATACAGAAACATACACGTTTTTAAATGTTGATACACACAAACTGCACATCTCCCACAGCATTTTTATTTATAGATCAGCTCTGATGGAAAACTGAGCATTTCTTAAGTTTCTTTGTGCCTTTTTCAACTCATTTATAGCAGCTACGTTTGCATTAAGCAGCTGCGCCAAGATGTTTCCAGGTGAGAGCAAGAAAATCAGTTAGAGCAGAGAGTGCAGAGCTCAAAGCCCAGAAAATCAGGGCTTTCATGGTGTTCCCACTGCTGCTATAATGTGTGTGTGTGTGTCTGTGTGTGTGTGTGTGTGTGTGTGTGTGTGTGTGTGTGTGTGCGTCCCTGGGCCTCGCTGCCAGCGGTCTGCAGAGAGCCACTCGGAGATTACAGCAGGACGGCCGGCTACATTAACACAGCAGCACTTAATCATGGCACTGCCCTAATCTCATCTCAGGTAGCTGCCTTTCACAAACACACGGCTTCATTTACCTGCAAAGTCGGCTGCAGTTCACTTCATTCAGCCTCCGACAAACCAGCGAGATCAGCTTTATTTGACCCACTTAGATGCAAACGTGGTGCTGCATGTTAGAGGTTTATTAGTCATTATAATGTTATATTAGCAGTGGTTGAATGCACGAGCTGAAAAAACACTGAATTTAAAGAAAATATACCCTTCTTACCCACTGATCAGCTGACTCCAGGTGTGAGCATCATTATCTCTAATTGATTTCCTTTATTACATTTGCTTCGGGCAAAAAAGAAAACATTTGATCATTTGTTCTCTGTTTTGTATCCTTTTAAATTGAATATCTTTAGGGTTTGGACTGTCTGGTCGGACAAAACAAGTAATTTGTAGACGTTCCCTTGAGCTCTGGGATCTTATGATGATGATTTATAACTATTTTCTGACTTTTTATAGACTAATCTCCAATAACAAGCACTTTCAGCAAAACAGACAAGAGCAAAAGTCAAACAGCTTTTCAGTGATAACTCATGTATTCTTTGTGTTGTGTCACGTAAGGCTTCACTTGCCAACAATGCGGGCCTCGTCTCAAGTTACCCTGACAAGAAAACACGTGTGCACATAAAATAAACTCAAAACATGCATCAGTGTTTGAGATGTGTTTGTTTTCTCTTTAAATGCCCCCCCCCTCTCCCCAGTGCAACACACATAAATACAGTCTCTGCAGACTAGTCGAGCTGAAGATTCTTGTCCAGTTTCAGAGACAGAGACAGAGAGGCTGCGAGGGCCCAAACTGATTAAGTCATTGATAGTAGATTGCAAATACAGCATGCGAGACAGCTGCAGGAGAGGGTGTGTCCCTTGTCTAAAGCAGGGCTGGTTGCTCATAATCCCAGGCATATGCTGTCCCTCTCTGGCCTGATAGCTTTTATGGTCTCTGCCTGTCACACCACCGTCCAGTTGTGCTCCCACTATATATAGTTTCACAGATCCAGTCAATCTCCAGTCAACGCTGTGACTCAATAGTTTATTTTTCTTCTGATTCCAGCTCTGCTTTTTGTCACACGCGGTTATAAATAGTTGTCTTGTGAGCAGATAAATCGAACAGGTACCTCCACTTTCTGTGCCAGGATTGTCAGCTGCTGTGTCGAAATTCACAGGGATTATTCACAAATGGTTTTTGAAGTATTTTTATTGCACAGCTGCAATGTTACAGTGTCATAAGGTGCAACACGATTTTACAGCTTTGCGATCAGTGTGCCTTTTTTATTTCCGGTGGAAATTTTTTTTTACCTCTTTAACCCAAGACCCTTTCCTCATGTGCAGGAAAACTGTTAGTTAGTTAGATGCTTAGTTAGTTATGTTATTTATGGCCTTATTATACTTTTGCCGCTTGGGGAAACATTTGTCAGGAAGGAACACAGCTTTATGTCTCCTCATTTAAACTCTACAAATAAAATCTGGCACAAAAAAAGGCTCCCTTCTTAAAACACAACTCAATTTTCTTAAATATAATCATCCAACTAAAAGAACTCATCAGAAATGAAGGACATTTTTCCAAAAGTTTAGCCCTTAAATCATCATAGTATGAGAAAAAACTTACTCTCACCTACAAACACAACAAATAAAGAAACTCTACATGTTTCAATAGCTACTGCTAATGTAAAGTATCAGAATGTAACTATGCACATAGATGTTTTACTTGTGGTTAAATTCTTCTTAATATGAGGCTTTACAGTAGTTGTTTTTCATGAGATAATATGTTTGTAATTTAGGTTTGTACCAACAGGCCATCAGTACATTCAGTATGTCTACTGAAATACAAAGAAAGGTGTATAAAATTATGTATTAGACATTAAGATTTTTCTGTTTAATGTTAAGTTGCAGCTATATAAATCCCTAATGATGTATTGATTAGAACATTTCACACAAAATAAGTGTGATATAGCGTCAAAGAAGTGCTGAGAAAAAGAACAATACAGTAGCCTAGTATAGCAGTGTATGTCAAAATAATGTTTAGGCTGTTATAAACTCAAAGCTACTTGAAGGGAAACATAAAAGTGATAAAACAGAATTCAAAGTTTAACACTTTAAGGGCTTAATCATAAAATATAGTGTAAAAATATGCCGATATAATAATATGTTGCGGCACGAATGAATAAATTAAAACGAACAGAAGCTAGGGCTGGTCATAAAATGGCTGTCTCGTGCCAGAGACCATTTTTCAAGCTGGCTGGCACGTTTGTTTCACAGTCAGGAATTGACTCAGGGAGCTGAATCAACTCCGGGCCTCTCCTGATCAGCTCGGCTCTCTCCGTTCTTTTGTTTGAATCCCCTTGTGGCATTCAGGACAATTTTTAGCTCGTGTCCAGCCGGGTAGTGAGTATAAGATGACTACATCAGCAGTCAGTTTCCTTTGCACTATGTTTTTCTTTGTGAGGCTAAAAGGTGTTGGCAGAGTACAGCGCACACTTTGCTCTCTTTGAGACTTGTGTCCTCTCGTTACAGAATTCCCTGTTGGGTTTGGGCCTCACTTCTAGGAAGCACGTACGGAAAGTGAGCAATGCTGTTAGTAGCAAAGAACACCCTGCACTGTGACTAAACATAATTAATGACCAACTAAGGGAAAAAAGGAAAGTAACAACAATTTGTCATATGGGAAGGAGAAGCCAAGGACATACATCCTATAGTTTAAATCCCACGTTGTTTTTTAAATAGATTATTTTCTTCAGTGATTCCCAATCAGGGGTATTTATGCTAATTTCTTCGGGGGGACTTGGATGCTTTTAGGTAGTCAACTAATTTGAAAGAATAGAAATTAATAGAAGTTACAAAATATATAGTACATTATATTCAGCTGTAACACTTGAAATGTCGAGAGCGCATGAAGACTAGTTAGTAAACAAACAGAGAAGTTAGCTAAAAGTGATGGATACATGGTTGAAATAAATAGCCTAAAAGTAATGAATAAATGGTGAAATGGATGAAATTAATAGACAGTTTAAATAGTTTGGTAAAAGTAACAGATAAATGGTTAAGCAGTTTATAAATAACTTAATAGCTTGAAGTAATGGATGAATTGCTTAAAAAGCTAGCTAAAGGTCAAATACATAAATGGTGAAATAGCTTAAAGTAGCCTGATGAATAAATGTTTATAAACAGTAAGTAATGGATAAAAAGTTAGAATAGTGATGGATAAATGGTGAAGTAGCTCAAATTAGTGGATGAATGGTTGAAATAGTTAGCTAAAACCAATGGATGTGAAATAGCCTAGTTAACGTTAGCTGAAAGTAATGAAAACAAAAGGATAGTTAAAGTAATGGATACAAATGTAGCTAGAAGTCAGGGATTAACAGTTAAAATAGCTAAAATAAATGGATAAATGGTTGAAATATTTGAAAGTAATGGATATGAGATAGACTGGTTAACGCTAGCTTAAAGTACTGAAGACATCTTTCAAAAAGAGACTAAAGTAAACAGTGTGAACAGCTAGATAGATGTTTGACATATATGGTGGTATTAATGAAGGAGTTCATTTGACTGGAGGTATGTCTGACAAAAAGGTCGGGAACCACAGATCTATTTGATTAAAGATTGGAAACTGAATCGATTTAACAATAGTAAAAACACTCAGGCTCAGATGTGTAGCTCACATGATAAATGTGGACCATTGTCTATGCTTTTTTTTTTTTCTTTTTTCTTTCTGTGGATCTTTGAATCTTCCAGAGAGCACCTGTCCCCACTTCCTCGTTCCGATGACTCCTGTTTGCTCCATCCATGAAAGATTGGCTGGGAACATCCTCTATCCGAGAGGAAACCAATGCTCTGTGAAATTCACACCACTCGAACCATTTTGGGATCACCGGTAGGACTTCCTAAAAAATAAAAATACATAAAAATATGGTCTATATAAAGGGGGGAGAGGGCAGAGTGTCATGACCCGGGTCAACTGCCTTTGTTGTCTCATTGTTTTTTGTGAGTGTGTACGAGTGTGCGTGCACGTGTTTGTAGTTCACATGTTTCTTCTTATTTACATTTTATCAAATCAGTTTATATTTTATTTAATTAATAGATAAATAACAATGTTTTACCACATTGGGTAAAATTTAGCTGGCTGCAAATTGAGTTGGCCTCTGTTTAAGCGATTTAATAGTTGCACACAGTTTTCTCCATTTATGGGTCATGTTGTTTGATAAGGGATTGGAAATTTGTAGGATTTATGTATTGATATGCATTTCAGACGCTGTACTTTTAATAAAATTATAAACATACATTACTGACGAACTTCCCAGTGGCGTCATGAGAATTTTTGGACCCAAAACTGAAGCCAGAAAATGACTGAGAATGATGATTTTTTTTTTTTTTAAATGAAACACAACACAACACTGTCTAGACACTGTTTGGTATTTTTCTTTTGCAATAACACAATCAGTCTGAGAGCTGTCTCTTACACAGGAAGAGTATTTGTGCTCATGTTATTGGATTATGAACTTCAAACAAATATCAAACACATTGCCACTGAAATAGCAAACAGTCCACTTCCAGTTCCCCAAAAGCTGACGGTGTGTTCCTCCCTCAGCAGGTCCTGTCTCCTTTCTGTGGGTCTGGTTTGTCCTGTCAGTGTCAGAAAATAACCAGTAACCGTCATTCTCTCAGAAATTACACACTTTAATTTTTTAAAAAATTGAAATACTGATTTTCTTCATCTGAAAGTTGTTGTAATGGTTCAGAGTCTGTTGAGAAGTCAGTTGTACTGTCAGTTGTTACCACTAGGGGTCAGCTGTGCACAGGACTACATGAAGCTCACTGTCAAATCAAACTTTTACCAGGTGTGAGTCTGTAAAAACTTATAATAATGTGATAACTGACTTTACACTAATGTAAAAACTTCCACAAATAGAGTGAAAATGCATCTGATATTTGGAAAAATGTTAACTGTAACTCTTAAAATCAAAGATAATGTAGTAAATGCGTCCTGTCATCATATTGATTGATCTTTGATCTGGCCACATTTGGCCCTGATGATATCATATTGTGATATTTAAATGTATAATATCGCTTTTTTTATTAAATTTTAATTTATTTGTGAATAATAAAGTATTGTAATATACCACATTTACCATATAAATGGAAGTGAGTTACCACCAAACAACATTTACAGATCCTTTAAAGGTAAATCTATTTTACATTTTGGCCAATTATTACATAATCAATGACTGATTATGTAATATTATTCCCTGCATTCATTTGTTTACTACTGGAGGTGATAAATAATTTACCACTGACAGTTTAACCTTGGAGGTGCGGGGCGACGTCACTCTACAGTACTTGGGAAAATGTATGAGAGCGAGGGAGGGTGAGAGCATGTGAGCCTGCTGCGAGTCTCATATTGATCCAAGTGAGGTGGCGTGGCCCAGTAATCCCTGACAGAGGTCACGCTGTGGTCACGCACAGCCCGGTGTTTTAAAAGCTCAGGCTCTGCTGCCATTACTACCATATGCTTGTGTTTTGTAAGACGTCACTTGAATGGTTTGTTATGGCACACTGTAAATCATCATAAACACGTGACAACATTATAATGACCTCATTTACCTCACTGGTACGGCACTTATTAATAATAATAATAATAATAATAATGATAATACATTTAATTTGTACCACTTTTCATTCATAGTGAAACTCAAAGTGCTACAGTATTAATAACATAGAACACAGTATAAAGAAAGTGGTAATAATAACAGTAATAATAGTAAAAGTAATAAGAGGGAGTCTGGGGTCTGCACTGCCCTCAGATGGCTGTTCAACAAGCCTGGTGCAGCAGAGCAGAAGACTTGATCCCCCCCCCAATGGTCTGGGGCTTGGTACTGGGAGGCCAGAGGAGCAAGCTGCTGGCAGATCTAAAGGGTGCGGGTGTTGGTTTGTGGTGTGATCATTTCCTGTAGGTGGGGAGGCGCATGTCTGTTGATGGATTTGCATGTGAGGAGACAGGGAGCCCGTGCAATGAAAACAGAATTGGTGTAATAATAAGTTGCTGTTTTCGCACTCTCATCAGGATCCTGGCAGCGCTAGTCTGAATTTACTGGAGCTTGTGGATGCTCCTGCCATGGATCCCTGTGAAGAGCTGTATTGCAATAGTCAAGTCTTGAGGAAGTTTCTCTGCATCTGACAGGGTTAGAGACATGCGGAGCTTAGAGATCTTTCTGAGATGATAGAAAGAGGTTTTTGCAGAGGTGACTTATACAGTCATCAAAAGTCAGCTGAGGGTCAAACTTAACACTCAGATTAGTGACTGAGAAGGAAAGGGGGAAATCCTGGCTGTCAAGGTAGGGTGAGGTATGGGGGGGATGACCAATACGGAGAGCTTCAGTTTTGCTACTGTTTAACTAGAGGAGATATTTTCATATTGAAAAAGGACAGTAAACATTACAACTTCCCCGAAGATTAGACTACCTTCCTTTCTAAAAAAAAACTTAAGTATATAAAAAAAGTAACATGAATACTCTTCACCCCTGACGAATATCCTTACAGTGTATGTATACAATAGACACCATCTCCACTGAAATTGAGGGGGGAAGTAACCTGTTTGTGAACCCTGAATATCAGGAACAGTGATCTTCAACAGCCCACACAGACAAGTCAAACAGTGGACGACTCAGATTCACCACATCCTTTTGTTGTCGGGTTGAGAGAATGTCAAGGCCAACCCAATAAGTCTTTATCTTGGCTATGGTGTGTGTGCGTGTGTATGGGTGTGTGTGTGTTAGTCAGTGTTGATGAAAGCAACAGAGAGGAGAAATAGTGACTACGTGCACATTCCTGTGTATATACCCACTAGTAAAATGTGTGTTTCATTGTGGACACCCAGTACAGTACATGTGCTGCCCGCAGCGTCTGGAAAGTCCATTTGCGCGGCGGTCAGGATGCCAGTGTCTCACACAGGGAGGCCGCCTGTCTCGCCCTCTCAACTCCACTCAACTCTGTTGCTCAGTGACTGACCCTTAATCAGAGGAAGGTTGTCTGATGCGAGCACAGACGGATAAATCACTCCTCACCCCGGGCTGCTATCTGGGTCGCGCGTAGCCAGGTTGTCCCGTCAGCGGACTGGCCCTCCGCCCGGCCCCTGCAGAGCTAACAGCCATGTGGTATGAGCCCTTTGGTGAGGAGAACCATGCCTGCCGCTGCCCTCTGGAGAATAACACTCCACATTCTGCACATATCAGTATTTATACTCCTGCAGAGTGGACTGGTTACTGATGTACCTTCACAATCCGCAGACATTCAGAAGACACTGCAGTGCTGAAACATTTTGTCATTCTTTAACCTGCGATTGTTTTTTTGTCCTTGCCTGTGTGGTGTTGTGTTTTTGCTCTTTTGTACTATATCTTCTACTGTTAAGACTCATGAGAATGCTTTGGTTTTCATTACTGTTTTGTATTGAACTGTGTTGGAAGGTTGAATTTTGCTATCAGCTCAGTCTTGGTGACCATCATCAACCATTTGATTTGAGGTGTTTGTAGCTCTTCACACAGCCGCTAAAGGACACGTTAAGCTTTTCTAACATGAGCCCCTACAACAATAAAAAGACTATTTTTGAATTAGGTGACAATATTTGTGATTTTTATTTGTCTGCACTTTGTATAATTCTGTTACAGTTTAGCTCATAAGTCTCCTCATAGACAATAGTCTGTCATTTTGTAGGTATAAGTATCTTAGTTTAGACATTATTAACATTCACCTTTATACTTTATGCATTGCAGAGCTTGACAAGCTATTTAGCCTCTGATGCCTTAATTTTCAGTACCTTGGAGGGAACATATTGCTCAGCCACAATTCTATGATGCTAATGATGTATTTCCATGCAAAGCATGCACCCCAAATCCTGACGACCGCTACGTTTATGCATGCATGTACAGTTTAGATGAAAGGATGCGATTTTGAGAGCTTCTCTCACTTTTTTCGGTCATATTTTTCTGGCACAAAGAGGGGAAATAAATCAAGGAACACAAGGATGGATTGGACTGTAAAATACTAAAATAAAGCAGGTTTTTGTCGCAGTAGATGCTGTAGTTGTAGTTGTGGTTCATAAGTGTAGCAGCATTGTGAAAGAAAATACCAGTGTGAGCGCATGCAGTTGGTTGGTCTCTTTCTTCATCCTTCTTGCCAGAACATTAACAAGACTTAATGAATCGTTAACTTCTGGTTCAGCCAACACAGATTAGGTTCTGCCGGCTGTTGTTGTGGGCATCGATAGTACACTCGTGGATGCTTTAAAAATGAGTCAGTTCCATCTGCTTTGCTTGGAAACTGAAACAAAACATACACATACTGTATAGTTTTCTTTTTTTGTTATTGTTTTTTTTTTTTTTTTTTAATCATTTTCGATCCAAGAAAACTGTTGCTTCCACACCAAACAAAAACAGCTTTTCACTTCTGTGGCTTTTGTGATTGCCTCTGAATTGTCCTATCATTTTGGCAAGCACTCTCTCAAAAAAGAGGAACTTTGATGTCAAGAGACTATTCTTATAAAAAAAAAAAAGGTTATAATAAAAGAAAAGAAAATAAGAAATAAATAAAATTGAACTACTAGATGCAGCTATGTTTATGTTCTGCAGTGGAGGAAATATTCAGATCTTACAGGTAAAGAAGCAATAACACAATCTAAAAAGTATAACTAAACTTATACTGAAGTATTGAAAAGGTAATAGCAGCAACATGTACTTAAAGTATCAACATTAAGAGATATACACAAATATACACAAACGTTGGTTTGATTGTATTGTATGGTATGTGAAGCTGTGCTACTGTATGTTTTTTCCTTTTTGAACTTATGTCCTTTATGTTTGCACTCGTGCTGTATGTGACGTATTGTTACAGCTATTCCGTCTCTACTGGGATTAATTCCACCAGTCAAGCCGTGTGGTAATAAGAGAAACTTGAACTTGAACCCAACTTAAGTATTTTAGTGTAAGACAAATCAAATTATGCTCTAATGTGTCAATTATGTTGGTTATTGCTAACTGGTAGCTTGTCACAAAGCAGCATATGGTTTTTCAAGAAAGTAGCTTGGTTGGTAAGTGATGCTATGATAATGCTATGTGGTTAATCCCTTGTTTTACTGTTGTTTCATCTGTAATGGCACTCAAATGTATTAAAATCAGGCGTATTTTGCTAATGCTGCTTAAAAACAAACATTTAATTGATCAAATTATAGCCTATAAATGTTGTGTAAACAAAGACTGAAATACATATTCAGAGACTGACAAAGAGTGACCTTTAAGTTGATAAATGTGACTCAGTTTAAACCTAAAGTAGATGCCTTTTCTTCGTATTAGTGTCTGTGTTCTTGTTTTTTAGATTAGAGAGAAATTTTACTTATTTTAGGTACTTTATAAATTCTACAGCACCTCAGAAAAGTACAATACTTTTAAAATGTGCCTAGATTCTTTCCACCACTGGTGGTAAATGTTATGGTGTGTCCCATTTGTTATGTCATTGAACAATTAAAGCAGATGCTGAAGGGAGAAGAAAGAAAATGAAAATAATATGAAAACAACACCCACGTCTCTGATCGTAATTAACAGGAATCATAGTCAGTTTGAATGCAGCCTAATTGAATAATGGTCATATCAGTGAACGAGTGGGAGTGTGGAGTGATTTACCGCACAGAGGAGCGTGCTTATCTCTCTCTCTGTCCCATGCAGGAAACACTGGGATGTCACCAGGCAGATTAAAAGCTTGGCACAGCTGATACAGAGCGCTCAAAATGGATGGGGTGGGGAACTCTGACTGCTGTGCGAGGGGTTTTGGAGGGGAGGGGACGGGCGGTGGCGTGACCTTATGAGTCTTAGTTGGCAGGGATTCATTCAAAATCTGGGAATTCCACTGGAAGTTAAGGTTGGAAAAAAGATGTAACATCATGTAACTTGACTGGAATTTTGAATAGCAAGCATATTTTTTGGCTCAACATCTGCCAGGCCACATTTTTTGTACTTCACACTTAACTGCTCCCAAAGGAAAAATGGAATTTATTAACATTGTTGTACATATTTCAAATTTCTGGAAGTATTATTAGTTGCTTTTGAGGGCAAGAAAATGTTAAAAATTGTAATATTTGTAAAAAATCAGCTGCCTAGTTTTTAATTAAAGTGAATGTTTAAAGCTGCTGTTAGTCACAGTGCAGCTGTATCACTTATAATTGAATTCCTGACAGCTGCAATGCTTGGAATTTTAACCAGTTCTTACAAGGGCTACAAAAGGAGCTGGACATTATTGTAAAACGACACCACAGAGGTTAAATGTGGCACCACATCAGAGCAAACTAATGTTATTTTATATGTAGCCACCGATGTATTTCTGCCCTTTGAAGCAGGAGCTGAGTGAGGGTGGCAGAGACTCTTTGCCTCTCGAATTGAGGCAATACATGCGGACTAAAAGAGAGGTGTTTGATGGGAACACAGGCAGACAGATCTGGAGGAGCAGCTGCATAGAGGACGCTGGGCCAAATATAGAAAGGGGACAAGGGCCAAAACATATCACACATTTTTTCCCATTAACAGCATAGGTTTGAATCTAACTTGGCGCCAATTAGTTGCAGTATAGGGCTTAAAAATAGAACATGGCAAGGGTGGCAATGCAGCCGGAACGCAGAGACATATCTCTGTCATGGTGGCGTGTGATTTCACGTGTAATCGTGAAGGAAAAATAACAGTGTTCATATCGCCAGCTGGTTCGTTATAACTCTGTGACGCGGAAGGTTATGTGACAAATGGAGCTTCAGACATTTGTTGCTATTACCTGTCATGCTACTTTGAGTGCAGAGCTCCAGCTCAGGCCTATTTTCAGCCTGATTCGGGTATGTTTGGCAGGATCGGTGCTGCTCTATCAGTGTGACCAGCTGTTTTTACCCGCTCTGCTTCAACATTTGCTCCTCTCTTATCTCTGCAGTGGAGGGCTGGAATGAGGGGCATGCAGGCTTCGGGCCTACCTGTTTACTCTGGGGGCTTCCTCCATTGTCCCCCCCAGCTTCCTTTAAAGGATTTTTCACATTTTTGTGCTCGTTGTTGTTTTGGGAACAGGTCATGGACTAGGCACATGGGAGCCTCCTGTGGCATTCCTGAATCTCTGTCTGGTCAGGCTCAGCAGGAATTCTTTCCTACAGCACATATTGTCTCTTTCAAACACACCTGAGATATTTTTACAGCAGCAAACCATACAGCGTGACAGTGTCATCGCTTTGTCCTCTCTCACTCTGCTGAAACCTGATAACTTTTGTGTATTCCTTTGATTATTTAACTTCAGCCACAGGTTTACTGTGGAATGAAGTCATCCCTTGAAGACTAATCCCTTTCACTACAGAAATAGACTCCGTTCAGTTCAGTTTTGGTAACTGTTATGCAACTCGTGATAGTTCATGGTTAAGCGTATACGTGACCAGCTAATACCCCCAGTAATACGGTTCAACCTAATCTACTGGAGTCCACTACCCTTCTAAACTTAATAGTATTTCTAGAACAAGCTCTATTTTATGACATGTACATTTATAGGTACTATAGAAGTCTGTATTTGTGTTTACTATTAATGTAATGTTTGTTATTTTTAAATTCTTATTTTATACATTATTATTTTACACATATATCAGACACTGTGTATGTTCCGATCACACAGGGTGAAAACAAATCTCCAAAGAGAAAGCTAATCTCTGCTACAACATATTAATTCATAATCAATCTTTATAATCAATAATCAAGCTTTCTCATCATTTAGACATATGAGAAGAAATGATCTTCCATTGAAAACAAGCGCTCTTCTCTTAGGGTCCTGCAAATAAAGAGCCCCTTAATCCTCATTACCTAAAGAGCTCCTCAATGAGATTACAACCTGCACGAAAATTACAACTGGACACCATTTTACCATCTGCTACCACTGATGGAGAAAATAATGCTCTCATTTTACAGGTTGTAAAACCTCCTGCGGGTGCAATGTTTGCTTTTATTTAAGTCTTAATATAATATTATAATAATATTATATTATAATATAAATAAGAAGAAAACACCATTGCAAAAAAAACAGAATATGTTTGTTACTGTTGTGCAACAGGCTAAAGCTCTTTGTCTGCTCTTAGTCCTCTTTATAAATGTGTTTTAGATCTATTTTAATGTAAAACTTATTAATAAATCTCAGGTCCTTAGTCCACCGCTTCAACTTGTTATGATCACTCTACTTGCATTTGTGTGACACACCTTTCTGAAGAGGATTTCCAAGCACTGCTCTTGCAGTGGAGATTAACTTTGAGCAAAGATTAAGCAAATTAACCATGATGGTGTCTCCCGAAATAAACTGTTGCTGTGCAGTTAGTTCAACGGCAGTCATGATGTAGAGCACGGAATAACATTTCATGGGACTTTTCAAAACAGTTGGGAATTTCAGGATGCTGACGTAGGTGAGTTCAATTTGAAATTTCAATTTTGAATTTGAATTTCTGTGTATTTGTTTACTTATTTAATTTATTTAACTTGTTTCCTGGTTGCAGGTATAGTAGGGAGTCAGTTATGTGCTATATTTACAGTGTTAGAAATACCATGTGGCCATGAAATGTTCACAAGATTTTGTTTTGGTTTTGTTAGCAAGTAATTATTATATCTAGTTTGTCTTAAATGTGAATAAAAATATAAAGTTGGTCTACTTACCAGAATAACAACTACTACTAGCTACTTCTATTATCTACACTGACCAATAATACTAAGTAAAACATCTTAAATGTCTTTGATAAACTTTTAATACAAAAAATATATTAAATGTATTATTAATGTATTAATAAAAAACATGTGTGGTTATTGCTTATTTATTTTTTCACGAGAAATTGAAAATTAAGCAACAATTCAAAGTTTAAAATGTTTTCATTTAATCATGTTCAGATATGAGTTACTGATGTGATAGAAAATAGGGTTTCTGTTTACATAATACTGTTAGAAAATAGTGTAATGTTTCTGATAACACTGACATAAAAGATATATTTTTCTCATACCTTGAGGATTATACTAAAATAACTGCTGGGTAATTACTGGAAAATGAGAATTATATGCCAAACACTTCTGTATTGTTTGTGAAACGCTTTGCAGTGTGTTGCTAATCAGGGTAATCAAATACTTAATCAAATAATTGAAGGTGCCATTCACGTGGCAGGTTTCCCAGAAGCCTGGTCAACTTACCTGATGGCTGCAGTTGTGCGAAGTAAACAACATATGTTTGTAAGACGTCATTCAGCTGTTTGCTGAATGACAGCTTGAACATGTTGTGTGTTGACCCAAGTGCAAAAGTCCAATGATGAGCAGTTGTCACTTTAGATCTTTTTATGATCATATACTTGCCAAACCTGTCTTAATCTTCTCATGATTATTTGTTGCATCGCTGACAGGAATTATACTATTTCCAGTATTACCTATTTCTTATACAGTATATTCAAAGCTGAACAAAACAAATGGAAGATTTCTGTGAAGGCTATTGTCTGTTGTAAAAAAATGTGTTTTATGTGTAGAGGCGCCTTTAGAAATGTTCTAAAGTCAACACTACGTCTTGGATTTGAGATAAACATCAACTGAGAAGCTTATAGTGGACAAAAGAAGCTTCCTCAACATCCCTGCTTAATGTCTAATTCTTTACTTTGCTCTCTTTCTTCCCTTGCAGACAATAAGAGATGATGAATGAGACAGGGCTTCGGAGGATCCCCCCTGACCAGTCGTCAGGGAGTGGGCACACCTTTGGCACCGCACGCCACCCAAGCATCATTGACCCTATTCTATCCAAGCGAGTGTGCTTCTACAAAAGTGGAGATGCTCAGTTCAATGGTCTGCGTATGGTCATCAACAACCGTACCTTTAAAACCTTCGATGCACTCCTAGACAGCCTGTCTAAAAAGGTTCCCCTGCCATTCGGGGTGAGGAACATCACCACCCCTCGTGGGGTTCATGCAATCTATACTTTGGATGAACTGGAGGATGGGAAATCCTACATCTGTTCTGACAACCGTAAGGTAAAACCTATCAACTTGGCGCTGGCCAGGAAGAAGCTGCCGCCCTGGTACCACGCCAGGCCTGCTAGCTCCCGTCGTCGGACTGTGCAGCAGGCCAGGTTTTTCCCTGGAAAGAACATCCATGGGCAGGAGCCGGTGGTTGTGCGCACACCAAAGAGGCTACTGGTTTTTCGCAATGGAGACCCCTCAGTCAAACACACTGTGCTGCTTCAAAAGAGGACTACACCCACATTTGAATCTATCCTGGAATATATTTCAGAGCTGATGCAGTTCCATGTGGTGAAATTACACACACCTGATGGCAGACGTGTGAGTGTTCTCCTCTATCAATACAACACAAACTGTAAACCGCAGTAAATTTATGAGGAAAAAAGGATTTTTCAAGCACTTACAGACTGGTAAAATCCTAAAAAAACACAATATATCTACCAAACCTCCTCTCCTCCTGAAGAAATCAAACAAAAACTGAAAGTCTGTAGGACAAATTAAACGGCCTAATCTGTAATCTCAAAACACACTCAAGTATAGCCTCATCCAACAAACCCTGACCATCTTTACTGACTTTAATTGTAAAGACACAGGTGTATATTTTTTGTATTTTACTTCCCTAAAATGAACTGTTAAGTGCAAGTGTGCACGTTTCTGGTTTTGGTAGCAGCATTATTGACCCATAAAGGACTTACTTGAACCTGCCTGTAATAACTGTCACATGAGGAGGGAAAGTGTTAAGCTTCTTAGGCAACTAACCGTAATACCTAGAACGGCATTCTGGGATACTACACTGTAAGGCTTTAGGTCGAGGATCTGTTGTAAATTGAAAGCCTCGTGGTATTTTAAGGTGCTATTTTATCAAATAATGCATCAATTTTAGACTTGTCATACACATACATGCATGTACAGAAATTCTCAATTATACTACTCCCTGAGATACTTAGAATAAAATGTTTTTGTTTCTGTTGCTAATACAGTTAAATGCCATGAAAGTGACACTTTTTTTTTATTTATCTGTCTGCTGTAGGTGGATGGTCTCCCAGGCTTGATATTGTGCTCTGGGACTGTAGTGGCTGCAGGCCGGGAGCCTTTCCGGTCCGCAAACTACGATGCACAGAAATCACCAGCCCCAACACGGCTGTCTACCAACCGAACGGGTCTCAGAAGACTAAAGGCTTTAAACCGTACGTTTTCTAAAGAATTACCTTGCAATAACTTATTTAGTTAATTAAAATTACAAATTGATTAATGTGTCAGTCCAATAGGCCTTTATTCTTATGACACACACAGAGCGTCTGCAGTAATCTACCTGCTCTCATGGGATGAAGATTGGGAAAGTGCTGAGACAATGATATTACGCATAATACCATAGATGACCTACATACACCATCTATGTGGCTGCCGGCTATTGTTCTTCATGAGCTGTGAATACGTGTACTATCTCTCTAACTTTTCTTTCTCTTTCTTCTCCCTTCATGCTTCTTGGGTATCCTCTAAAACCGCCTGCCTATTCTCTTCAATCATTGCCTCAAATCTTTGGACATTTCTTCTTCATTTTTCAACATTTTTTTTTTTACCTGCTTGGCTTTTTTGACTAACTGAAAAGGTAAAAAGAAGTCACTATCATATTCATCGAAGTCAAGAAACTTCTCCCCCTCATCGGAGAGGTACATTGTGAATCGGATTCATAACTCCATTGCGGAAAGTTCATACGACGTACCCAGTAACCCCACCAACTCCATTGAGTTGGAGTCAAGCCGTTTACTGGAGTCAGTCGCAGAAACGGAGGGTGACACCTGCCTTGGCGATGGAGGTGAGGGACAGGGCTGTTTAATGCCCACTGAAGATGACATTGAGAAGTCCTTTCGGGTGAACGAGGATGGCAGCATGACAGTGGAGATGAAGGTGCGGTTGACAATTAAGGAAGAGGAAACCGTCCATTGGACCACCACCCTGACACGATCCAGTGTAGCCAATCAGCTTAATGCGGCCTGTTTACCAGCGCCTGAGCCAGAGAAGGAGATTTGCTCACCTAACTCAAACTCACTGGATTTACAAAACTCAGTTGCCTCCATTGACACCATCAACAGGGACAAAACTACAGATGACAACGATGAGGATCCACCATCGCTGGGTAGCGGAGCTTTCAGTGAAAATAGTAATGAAGAGGATAATATCAAAGTACAGACGAATGTGGCGTCCCCTAGGAGAGCTCAAACCCCAGGACACAAGCAAATTAGAAAAAAGCAAGCTTCTTTGGAGAACATAAAATCAGTGACAGCAGACGGGATTCAAGAGGGTATGGTTGGCTCTTACTCGTACAGAGAGCAAACAGAAAATAGAGCCATGACAGAGCAATACTGCATGGTCAAGCAGACTAGCACTAGACCAGTACCCAAACCCAGAAGACTTGGCTCTGTGGATGCCAAAACTATAAACAACAGAAATATATCCACATTCAATTCAGCTAGCAGGACTGAAATCCTGCAGACTGAATCCGGCGAGGAGGAGGTCACTGAAACTGTCTTACACATATATGAACAGCAGACCTGCCAGGATAATTTCCTTGCAAACTTTTATGCACATGAAGCATCTACATCTGGGATATATTTTTCTAGGCCAGCTACTTCGGAAACAGGACAGCTCTCCTCCAGTAATGAATTCGAACCCGAGCTCTGGAGACCCTCGACAGCTTCTGAGTCCATTAGCATCTGGAGGGCTGAGAGCATGTCAGTAACATCTGATTTAACCTTGCCGTCACTTAAGACCGGTGCAATTCAAGCAACAAATAGGCAGCAACAATTCCCAAAGTCCACTATTGGCAAAGAGAAGCCACAACAAAGAGAGGTTAATAAAGACAAGAGGATATCCCCGAAACCCAAAGTGATCAACAAACGCGTTCATCGGCTTATGACACCAGGCAAAAGGCGAAACAAAACTTCTGCAGAAGCAACTGAGAAACATAAGAAAGTGAAAACTTTCTCCAGCGCTGGATTCATTAAGAGAATTTATGGGAATAAATCAAAATCAGCAAAAAGCATGATGAAGCTTAAAAAGAGACCGACACAAGACGGGGATGGGGGTGTTAGAACAAAGACCTCACAATCATTGGACGACACAATAAAAGAACTAAACATACCATCACCACAAAAGATAAATATAAGTGAGACAGTTTCTCCTGAAATAAGCAGGCTGAATGTTTCTCCCATCGAGGTAAAGCAGCCACGGGGAATATTGGAACGTCAGACATCAATGCATCAAGAGAAAAAGAATAAAAATGAGTCTTATGATGTCAGCGAAAGCATGTCACTGCCTGCTTTTAACTCCTCCAGCTCTGTTACTAATGAATATGTAGAGAACTGGCTGGAGAAAGCCCATCTTAACCCCACTGCAGTTCTTCATGTGAAAACAGAAAACGGTATGTTCAGGGAGTCAGAAGATAATCATGGGTTGATCGCTGTTGCAGAGGAGGAAAAGTGTTGTGAGAAATTAGAAATGCAAACATGTCAAACTTTCACAACTGACCCACTGCCTGAGAATGTGCAAGGAACTTCAATCAAACAGAGAATCCAGTCCTTTGAAAACAAATCAGGTCCATCAGTGGAGAAAACTACAGTCACGCAGCAAATTGCTCATAGTCATGCCATCTCTACAAATACAGACAACTGCAATAGTTTTGCTCAGAATAAGACAGAGGAAATAAAACCCCACTCGATTGGTATCTCCTCTGAAATAAATCCACTAACTAATACGGCCTCAACAGAAATACCATCAGGCAGTGAAGTGGAAAATAAATCAAGACCAATCAAAATCTCACTTCAAAAGGCAACACCTTACAATACACTTTCAATGGAACTACCACCTCCACCGTCACCATCGCCACCACCTGCTGAAAGCCCTGTTGAAAAACCAGAGCTATCAAATGCTGAACATTGCACGGTGGATGTACCTTCAGTGGCCAGCAGCCCATTATACAGGCTCTCATCAGTGAGCAGTCAAAAGTCAGATAGTCATCCATTATCAATCAGTCCTACATCTGACATGGCCGAATCACCAACTGACCACACAATGGAAATGACAACATCAAGTCAGACTGACATTCCTCTCTCACTGAGGGAAGCACAACTACCAAAAACTGTCAAAAGGGCCCCATTGGTCAGTAATATATCTCTTGAAAGGAAAATGTCTCTCAGAAAGGCTTGTCTGGATAAATATACTTTATGTAGTGAAGCCACCATAGAAACAAGCACATCATCTATTCCCATCAACACAGTGGCTGATAATGTGCAGCCAAACGACATCTGTTCAACAGAGACACAACATCCAAGCAAAACCCAACCAGAAGAGGCACAACAATCGATGTCAGAACTGATGAGCAGTCAATCATGTTGTACTTCTGCGTCTCCAACTAGTGTAACATCTGAAGAGAAAATATCCTCAAACAGTATTTCTTCAAGTGAGACTCCAACACCAAGTAATCACCCATATATAGAGACAACACCATCAACACCATCAACTCAGGTATCATCACCTAAACCCTTGGTGAAAAAAGTAAAAATCATGAGCAGTCCGTCTCCAGAGAGGAACCCCCAAACAAATAATTTCTCCTCTGAACTTGCTAATAACTCTCCAAAACTAACATCATTACATAACCACCCTCTTGATGAAACTATGTCACCAAATATCGGAAGACGAAAACAGGAAACACCAAATTCCAGCCCCTCTCCTGAGATAAAGCAGAAGCTTAATAAATCCAAGCAAAAGAAACCCTCTCCATATTCTCAAACTCTGGACATGGTGTCACCTCCTGTCAGACACAAGTCAAATAGAAAGTTGCTCTCCGGAAACCTCTCCTCAGACAGTGCATCAGAGTCTCCAACTAAGACACAAAGAAAAACGCCATCCAAAAGTAAGCATCACCAAACACAACAGCCAGTAAAATCAACTGCTGAGCTGGACAAAACATCAGAAACATCTGATCAGAGTGATGACAATAAGGTGAACGAGACAGATGACCTTGCAAAAGCCTATCAAGATAAACCCATGACAGACACACAAATAATGCCACAGCCATTAAACATCGCAAACCAGCCAAACATGAAACCCGTGCTTCAGAAAATTTGCTACTCAATCAAGGCAATTAGACAAATCACACAGAACAAACGCCAATCATGTCTGGAAAAGTCCAACAGCTTGCCTGACTTCTCCTCTCATGTGGCCACTACATTTGGCTCATCATCTAAAGCTCTCCTTGCTTTCTTGTCCGTCATGACTCTAAAGGAAGGTATAACTAACCTAAATATGGAAGAGCTGAATGTAAACAATGTCAGTTGTGCCGAGGCTTTAAAAATGATCGATTCCCTCAGAGAAATCGCCAGCATTGAAGATTCCCAGAAGTTAAAAACTAGTTTGTCTGATTTACAAAGGTCAGCTTCGAAACAGCTCCTGGAAAGTTGGAGGGGCTTTCAAGAATTTAGTGACAAATGCAAGAGTCGCAGCTCAACACCGAATTATTCGGAGAAAGAATTTTCCGAACAAGACTGTGGCATTGAGGAAAATGTTATTGATGAGATAATGGGTGAACTAGACATACCTGAGACACTTAAGGAGGAACTGGCTTCTCTTTCGGTGGATATCGGAAGTGAGAGTGACAATGAGGAAAAGACATCTTCCAGGATTATCGAAAAAGAGGAATCGTCACCAGATAAAAATAGTGATGCTGACATACTCCATCCCACAAATGAGGCTGTTAATGTCAATAATGAAACTCAAGATGAGAAAGTTAATGTCGATGTGAGTTCCATCATTAAAAGATTCACAGACATTAGCCAGCTGAAACAATCCAACTTAGAGATAGCCAGTCAGAAAATTAAAAATGTGTCTGATGATTTAAAGCAGGTTCTAACTGACGAGGCATCTAAAGACGACAACGATGTGGCCAAATGTCCGCCACCAGATGAACATAATGATAAACAGATATCTGAGGAAAGGCAGCTTCACAGTCAAGAATCATTTGCGAAAGAGAGCAGCGAGGACACGCAGACATGTAAGGATGTAGTGAATGAAGAAAATCAGGGGGCAGAAAAACAGCAGCAAGGCCACAATGAAGACACATCAAACCAAGAAAAGGAGAACATGACTGGCACCGACAGTTGTAGCTCTGAAGTAGAGGAGCAAGATACGGAGTGTGGGCAAAGTGAGGAAAGCATACATACTCCTGAGAATGAGCTTACCTATGATGATGAGTCAGGTTCAGATGACGAACGGCAGAAGATGTCAAGTGCCAATAAAGATTTAGAGCAGAAAGTGAGCTGTGAGGAAAGTGTATCTGAAGCTGGTCAACAACAAAGCTCAGAAGAGGAGCCAGAAGTTGAATGTGAGGAGATGAAACAGGAGAGCAGGGACTTATCCAACCCTGAAACTCACTTTGAACCAGCAAGCGCTGACTGCTATGTGGAACTGCATGCCAGCAGGAAGGGAAGCACCTCCAGCCCAAATAGTGAAAATCAGTCATTGTCAGAGGAAGAGCAATCAGAGGTTGAATGTGAGGAACCGAGCAACAATGATGCCTTGTCTGACCCTGCAAACCCAGAGAGTGAAACAGGCTGTATGGGACTGAATGCCAGTGCTAACAAAAGCGTGTGTAACTCAGACGTGGATGAGCCCTCTTCTTCAGAAGAAGAGCAGCCAGAGGTTGAATGTGACAAGCTGAGCAACAAAGATATCTTGTCTAACCCCACAAATCTGGCAAGTCAAACAGGCTGTATTGGACTGAATGCCAGTGCTGACGAAAGCACGTATAATTCAGACATGGATGAGCCATCTCCTTTAGAGGAAGAGCAGCCAGAGGTCGAATGTAAGGAACTAAAGGTTATCGTTGAGGAAAGTTTGTCTGAACCTGAGGAAGAACAGGAGAGCACGGAGGAAGAAGAACACCTCAGTGATCAGCGGGATCATGAGGAACAAATGAAAAAGTGTGAAGAGTTAAACTCTTGGAGAGAAGAGACAGAGGAGGAAAAGGTTACCTCAGAAGATGAGGACATTTATGCTGATAATACTGTAAAAGGAGATTTAAGCAATTTGATAGAAAATCAGGATTCATATATCATTAAAGACAGTGATAGCTTGATAGAAGAAGAAAAGCATTATAGTTTTGAGGTAGAAGAGGACAGTGGCAATGACCACAGCAGCTGTGAAGAACATATAGAAGTAGAGCAACCAAAAGTCAAAGACAAACAAATCAGCAGCTCTACTGAGGAAGAATTAAGCTGCTATGACAAAGGGTCCAGCTCAGAGGAGGAACATGTCAATATGGACAGACACATAAAGGAGAGCTGTGCAGAACATCAAGAAACTCCTGCAATGGCAAAACCGCCTGAAGATACAAACTGTGAAAAGGCTGTGGAAAATCTCAAGCATCAATCTGAAGTCATAATATCACAGTCGGTCGCAGAGAGGGTGAGTTTTCTGGAAAAGGTGGCTGCTGATACCCAGAAGAGAAAAACTGTTACAGAAAGTTCCACCGTCACATGTGTATCACAAAAAAATGTCCCTCTTGTGTCACATATTGAGGAATTATCCTCTGAATCTCCCACATCTCAGCCAGCTCTCATCACCCAATCAGCCCCTCAGTCATCATTATCTTTCAGCTACGATTGCGGTGGCGTTATAACCACAGAGCCCGAGGGCAGCAGGGTGAAGTCAATCAGAGAAATGTTCCTGGCAAAGAGTTCCACAGATACTCAGCCCGGGCAGAGACGTTTTCCGAGCCCGAACAGATCAGAGCTGCCCGAGTTAAGAGCACAGACGTCAGCTAGTGGCGGCTATCAGTCTCAGACTTCAAGCGAGCTGTCCAGTGGCGAGGATGATTCATCGCGGACACCCATCACTAAAGGCTTTGTGAGGAGAACAATTGAAAGGCTTTATGGCAAGAAGGATGCTAATATTGATGAGGTCTCAAGTGAAAGGCCTCCATCTGCACCCAAGCAGAAAAAGAAAGAACAGTCAAGCATTTTCTCTCCTTTCCACATGGCCAAAACGATGTCTGAGTTGTCTTACTTCAATTCCACTAATGCGTTAGACACCTTAACTGAAGCGACACGATGCATTGCTTTTAATGCACAAGTCGGGCCTGGAGACAGTGTCCCTATTGATAAAGGAAGATGGCTCTTAAACGAGAACACACTGATGAGAAAGTCTGTTTCAGACCCAGTTGGAATAAACAAAAACTGTCCCAAAAATGAAGGAATGTGTGAGGATACAGAAGAGAGCACTCCATATTCCCTTTTCAGTACAAAGTCTGAACTGGAGGAGACAAAAAAGTCATTTTCAAAAAAGTGTACCTACTTTTCTTTGCCCCACGCTAGTGACTCAGACGTGTGTCAGGATGACCTGAGTACTGCGAGCAAAGGCAGCGTGAATGGTGACAGTGTCACGGGGACAAAAGACAGTTCTGAGGACACCGCAACGTTGGCAGAGAGGAACGGCACACTGCCCGGTGTCGGTATTAGCGACTTTAAGATGAAAGATAACAAAGTGCACCCACTGATCGAGGTTCCGTCTGATGGTGAGGTTGTAGCAGTGCAGCCTGGGAAAGGTCAGGGTGTTGTCAACAGAAGGATTCAGGAGCCTGATGTGTTGGACTTGCTGTACAATTTTTGCGGTGAACACTGTCCCATCCTGTGAGGACATTTCATTTAGCGTTAAAAATAAATCACACAATCATAAATCAAGGACTAAGGACTTAATATGTCAAAATACATGTACATTGCTGGGCTACAGTATATTATCTTGTCTTTGGTGCCTACATTTTAATGTTGCCATAGCTATGGCATAATACACTATCATATGTCAACTCATTTGATCTCACTGCTGAATGTGTAACAATGGTTAAACCCTTCTTCAACCTTGATATTTCACCATGTGTGTTCAGAGCTTGTGATGCAGTTCATGCTCCATGTTCAGTGTAAAATTAGTGAACATTATTGATTGTGTATTTGCCACGCACACACTCCAGAGCAGCTGTTTCCTTTTAAAGGTTGCCTGTCAACATAACAGGTACGCAGAGCATTACTGTAATCTTGTTTTAAAACTCTTAAAACAGATCAAGTCCCCCGCAGATGTCAACAAGGCAACAAGGCCAATCCCCCACTGCACCGAGCAAACGGGTCAGTTCGTGGTCGCAGCTGCGGTGGTTCGGCCTTCAGAGTTCAGGTCAAAACGGTGCTGTTTCTTTTCTAAACAGCCACAAAACAACTGAATTTGAAACAGGTTATATTAAGATTGTAGAAATTGTCAATAATTGATAAGTGTGACATTTGATTTAATATTGTTTTGTATATTTAAAAGTGTCTAAATTGTAAATATAAGTAAACATAGCTGAAGACATATTTAAGATAACCTGACCTTTATAAATAGGATAAGGAGTTTTATGGTTTACAATGTGGCAGCTGTGACAACTTTGTCTATTTAAATTTGTGTGTAAGAATAAAAGTGTGTATTTGCAAATGTTGTTTTTGTCTTTTATTTTTTTTATCTAACTTCTTGGATCTAGACTAAATTCAGTCCAAATATTGATTCTTGGTTATATTAAACATGCTGTACATTTTGTCTCACAAGGACATTCAGGCGATCGAGATGGTCTTAGTGTGAGAGTAAGAGTCAAAAGGCCAAGGTGACCGTTGTTAAAGATACCTTAGGAGGCTCAGCTCAGTTGTTTTCTCCTACTGATCAGTATCAGATCTCCAATGAGGAGCGGAGACCTCTGTTTTCTCACTCTCTGCCTGAGGAAGTATCCGTGTTGTTCTAAGGTTGTTTTGTTTCTCAGAAGTTGCCATCGAGCTGGCCCGTGTTGTGACAGGAGCGTCGAGGAATGCGCTAAGAGGGGAGTGTTTACATCTGCAACTACAAAGAGAAAACAGCCAGACGTTTCCCACATTTGACCTTATATAGATGCACGATCAGTAACTGTATTTCATAAAGACATTAGCAAGACTTATTCTGAAATGATAAAATAATTAAAATATCAAATTCTTACCACATTGGCCACAAGGTGTCACTGATGATCAACACAACAAAGTATGACTGAAGGGTCAGTACTAAATTTTACCTTTTATGGAATAATAAAAAGCACACACACTCACCTGATGAGTCTATCGATAAAAAAAAAGAGCAGGCATGTTTTAAAATGTTTATTATTTAAATAAATATTTACATAACAGCTTCGTATAAATCAAATTTCTTTTTCTTACACGACACGTCTTTCTAAAAGTAACTGCTTTAATTAAGAGAAAATAAGGGATGTATTACAATGATACTGTAAATCTGTGTGGTGACAGGCAGAAGTTCATCTCAACCCCTCATGTTGATCATTGAGCAAAAAAAAAAAACAAAAGTCCTGTTTTCACTGATAAAGGCTGACACCTGGATGATATGTTCCATCACTTTAATACCATTTAACACGAGCCTTAAGACCTTGCACATCTCTTATTATAAATTTTGTTATAGTATGCATAAATCTACATGATCATTTGATATACAGTTTAATTCGTTGTTACTAAGAAATAGGAGGATGACACTCTACGCTAACTCAATAAAAAGTCATATGCTGCTTAGCAGAACATACGGCTAGAAAAAATAAAATCAACATTTTAAGTCACACATTATTCATTCAGGCACAAACAAAGCAATAGACAGCCTTGGTGAAATTAAAAGACATCTCTCATACAGTATAGGCTATAATGCCCTGCTAACTGGTGTACAGTATATGGCTCAGCTTGGAAAACGCAACGTTTCAGGCGAGGTGATCTAAAAACATTAGAGCACACAAGTAATGCCCAAGCTACAGTTCTAACCCACATCTCTTCAATCAGGTTGTGACGCTTGTTGAAATGAGACCCTCTGATTAAAATCACCTTTTTTTTTTTTTTTTTAAAAGGTGATTCAAATGTTACAATAAAACAAGACAGTGAAATCAAGGGGACAGGCGTGGAAAAGAGAGTCAAGACTGAACCGCTCAATGTAAATTGTGCAGTTGTGACCTTTAACGTTATCGATGACAGCATCACTGTGAAGAGATGAACATGAAAAAAAACCTCAATGTACACATGTACACGTAGTTTACCACATCATGTTGGTAAAAAAATATTACAGAATGGGGACAAAACTAGAAAATAACCGTTTTATTTAATCTAATAACTTGATTTTATGCTTTTCAGAGATTAAAAAAAAACAATGAAATGCGCTTTGTTTTCTATTGCTGTCAGGTCATGCATGTATACTTCTAATAAATCCAAATTGTTTACTTAAAAAGGTATAAAGAAAATATTAGTTTTTTTTGCAAAATACTATGCAGGGAGGGATTAAAGGGTGAATTAATAATATTTTCCAACAACAGCTTGTTGTTTTCATCCTGAGATTTGAACCCATGTGTGTCCTCTCCAAGGAGAAATTTACAGTTTTTTTTTGTTTTGTTTTTTTAATCGTTATGCGAGTAGAGAGTCTGTGTCAGACACTGTTTAGTGAGGGCAGGTCCCGGTGGTCAGTTAAATCCATCGTTACCTTTCCTGAAGACTTATCATACTGCATCCGTTTTGGGCTGGGAGGAGCGCGTTCCACTCACAAAGTTATAAACCAAAAACTGAGAAGTGCCAAAGTAATGTGTGGCAAAGAGTTTCCCGTCAGGAGTGGGGTCGGAGAAAGCGATCTCGTCTTTGCTCAGGTATGAACCGTATATGAAGTTGTTCCTGTGCAGAAAAAAAAACAAAACAACAAAGAAAGTGTTTGTTATGTCCAACTTAATTTTAGGTGACACAATATCAAATCCAGGCGTGTCTGAAGACACACTGACCTGAGGCACTCCAGCAGGCGAGAGGCGATGCCCTGACGTCTCATCATGTTGACGACCCAGATGCGGCTGATGCCACAGATGGCTGGCTCCGGCGTGGTGGAGCAGCACCAAGCTCTCTGCCGTTCAAACATCACCTTCTCTCCCTCTGAGCCCTCCGGTACGGGCTCCTCGATCACCCTGTACCCCTGCGAGCAGCGACGGACAGATGGACAAGGCTCAGTATTATGTGAAAAAAAAATAGAAACTGATTAGACGATACCGGTGGGTCGTATCTCACCTCCTGAATGTGCTCTGCTATGAGGCATCCAGCAACTTTCTTGTCGTTGGAGATGAAGAGGAAGGTTTTGGTCTGAGAGGGACACTTGGTCTCCACCTGCTGGAAGCCGAGGTCATTGTCCACCATCTCCCTAATCTCCTCAACCTGAAGAACAACCAGTTATTGTATAGTCAAGAAAGAGGCCACAAATATTGCAATATAGCTGGAGGACACGTATTCAGATATTTAACTCCTGAACTGTTCTTCATTCTGGCAGTTAAACCTTATGACAATTGGCCATGAGACAGTTTGAATGTGCTGATAGTGCAGAATTGCCAACACTGTATACTGATACTGTCATTTCTGTAGGAAACTTATCATTAAAGTATCATCTTGTGAGTTAATTTCAGATTCTGCATTTTATTGGCTTCAATTCGACTGCTGACAGTGTCGTCCTGCAAGTAAAAGGCTCTAAACAAGTTTGTATAAAGCATATTGGGAACATAGAACAATGATGTTGTGTTTAACCATTCCTACTTTTCTCAATGGAGACCACAATTTCATTTCTTTCTGTTAGGCTCTAAAATGCAAGCACTCATTCCCTTGTTTAAATAGTTTAACCGTTTCTATTAAAGACATTTTTCTGTCATTAATAATACCTCGATTGAAAGGCTAATTCCCTGTGAACATATCGTACCTTTTTCAGGGCATATTTGGGATCATCTGGCAGGACAAGAATGATCTTGCCGTCTGGATATTCTCCCAAGATTCTCTCTTTTTTCCATCCCTGCAAAAAACAAACAGTCAAAAGTGTTTATTTACAAAGGAAAACCCGTTTTCCCTGCCCTGATGACACACCCATGTTTCTGATTTCTATGTACAGTAACTGCCTGCATTTCAACGTTTCTAAATGACCATAATACATGTATTTAATACACTTTAATGCTACTTTTTTCAGCTACCGGTGTTTCATTCACATGGTTTTATATAATCTGTTCAATTGTTATTAAATTTGACACTTGTTTTGCTCTTATTATCATTTCTTCAGTCCTGCCTTCATCCAATCTACAGTATCAATCAAAGGTTTTGGCTGGTGCTCTATATAAAATGACTGAATTCTGCAAGTGAATTGGTGTATTCAACATAATTAAGTAGAAGCTACATAATACTGAGTTATGGCCCTATATGCAATCACAAAACTTGGCAAGAAAATGATCTATTCAGACAGATTCAGACAAACAGAGACTGTGGCATCCTGCCATGTCTTTTTCTAATGGTGTGTGAAACTGAGAACAAACCTGTAAGAAAATGTGCTACACAGCCGATAGTGAGGAGAAATCTCAGTTATTTGCCACACACATAGGATTGTTTCCTGTAAATGATTCCTTCTTACTCTAAATATACATTTTCAGACACTCTTGGTCAGTTCATAGATAGTTATATATCCAAGCTGATGTTCTCATGTGTTCAAATGTACTAAACTGAACGCTCACTAAGCACCGTAAAGCTCAAATAAACTACACATTACATGCTTTGTGTGAATGATCAGTATGTTCAGAATAAATGAATGGAGACGCTGCTGCATTGCCCCAATGAGTCAATACCGAGAGACGAATAACAGCCGTGCAATTTAAGGAAACCTCCTCTCACCACGTATTTGACAGCGCTGATGAACTGGTTGTGGAAGAGTAAATGTTGAGATTCATCTTCAGGGTTGGCAGCAGAGTAGAGCATCCCACACACACTGCAGGCCACTGCTCCAAAATGCTTCTGTCCTGCATCCTGTGAGACAAAGGAAACAGCAGATACTCCTCATGTATAAATACATACTTCTAATACAGTATTACTTGCTACCACTGTGTATGCTAACAGGCAGATGCTCCAAAACCTGATGATAGGGTGATTGCTTAAGATGCAGAGGAGACCTGAATTTAAATTGAGGAAGTAAATTAACTGATTTACTTACAATAATAGTTTGAGTGCCATCTTTGTCAGCCTCTCTTAGTTTCTTGACTTCTTTTTGCAGACATGCATCAGAGAGAGGAGTCCCACCATCTTGCGGATTCGCTGCTCTGCTGTGATACGAACACACATCGGATTACAACAGGTTTCTATTGCTACAAGGCAAAACATGTCAAATAAGAGAAACTTCTCACTCTTGACAAGGCTTTTCTGATGTCTTCTCAGCTGTCTTGACTGTTTCTGTCCCTGGAGAGGGATCAACACCAGTGACTGTAAGAAAAAATAAGATTCTTATACACCGAGAAAATCTTGTACAAGCAGACAGGTGAAGGTGCTGAAAAAAAAAACTTAATGTCAGAAACAACTATTTGTAATTTAACAACTATCTTTTTTCAGCTTTAATTGTGCTGTCATGTAACTACTGTGACACAACAATCTAACAATTTAGATTTATCAAGAGAAAATATTAAATGAAGTCATCTTGACAATTATTATTTAAATTTATGTTACAAAGTGTTTTTCAGACATAGTGCGCGGTTGTTTTTCTCCAATTTAACAAAACAAATATTAACAAAAGCTTAAGAGATGAGAATAAACGTTAAAATATATCCTGAGGACTGAATTTGTCCCACATTTAGTAATGTGACTACAAAAGTAAATACATCTCAGTAAAGTCAAATAAATACATACCTGCAGGCTTTTCTTTACACTGCTGTGTGCCATCAGACACATTCAAGCTTTCTTTAGAGGGAAGGGAAGATGTAGGAGCTGATGAAAGTGAACCGGCTGTATCCTGGGTAGAAGAAGAGAGAGGGGATAAGTACCATCTGTATTCAGCAATGCTTTTGGTGACACACACTAAGGGATTTAGCTTTGAGTTACCTTGCATCTTCTTTCTTCTGATGATGGGGGATTTGGGGTTTTCTGAGGTATTGAAGAAACAGCAGGCTTTTTCTCAGATGTGGTTGAACCGGCAGGCTGAGCTGCTGTTGGAGTTGACTGCTTTAACTGAGCTGCACCAGCAGCAGTCCTTAACTGGGGTGAAGCAGAAGCAGCAGGCTTGTACTGACCTGGAGCTGAAGCAGCTTTGGACTGAGGTGTTGTTAAAACAGGAGACTTCAGATGAGGTTTTGCTAAAGGAGCTGGTTTTGATGAAGCTGCAGCTGAGGCCTTTGACTGGGGCGTTGCTGCGATGGCAAGCTTTGATTGTGGATTGGCAGGCTTTGACTGAGCGGTGGTTGGAACAGTGAGCTTTGACTGACCTGAGATCTGTCCAGCAGGGGTGGTCTGAGCTTTGAGTTTTGCCTGGTTGGCAAGCTGTGATGAAACTGTGGATTTTGAGGGAAGCATGGGTTTAGACTGAGCTGTGGGTTTTGACTGAGGGTTGGGTCGTGCAGGCCTAGACTGTGGAGAGGGCTTTGTTGGAGCTACTGGTAATGGGTCATCATCTAGTTCAAAATCATCAGGGGAATACTTGGGCCTTGGTCTGTATGGCTTATACTCGACTTCAGGCTTCGTCTTCTGAGCATTAAGTCCGTTGGGCATGGGAGGGGGTACTGCTGGGAGGCTCCTCCTGGCTGATGATCTGGTAACTTTTGGGGAGGGACCCGGAGGAGGGGTTGCTTTAGGAGTCTGAGCCTTACTTTGCCTTGTAGTTTTAGGGGTTTCAGCTTTAGGAGGTCCAGTTTTAGAGGTTTCAGTTTTGCTAGGTTCAGTTTTGGGAGTTTCTGTTTTAGGGGGTTCAGTTTTACTGACTTCAGCCTTAGGAGTCTCAACTTTGGGAACCTCGGCCTTGGGTGTTGCAGGTTTGCTACTGGAGGTGGGGCTTGGGAGAGGTGTTTTAGATGGACTGGCTACAGGTGGAGGATCTGTTGTCACAGGACTCACTGAAACTGGAGAGGGTGCAAACAGCGGCGGCTGCCAATCCATGTCTGAAAACATCTGATTTGCTTGGTCAGACTTCAGTTTCTTTACACGTGCCCACGACATTTTCTCTCTCTGCAGTTCAACCTGTCTCAGTCTTTGATATCTAGTCAGCTTCTTTTTCTCATGGACCTTGAGGGGCACTGAAACCTGTGTGATGAAGAAACGCCTCTTTTGAGGCTCTGCGGTACGCTTGGCTTCGGGTGAATCAGCTGTCGAGGGCTGGGCTGCTGGTGCCTCTTCGTCAGGTGTCACTGATGTCACTGAAGCAGAGCACCCTTCTGGTCCGGCAGGAGTGGGAACATCAACAGTTTCTACTTCCTGTGTGGTAACAGGTGGGCTTTCCTTCTTGCTGGCTTCACCTTTGGCTGCCACTGCTGCTGCTTGTTTTTCTTCCTCTATCCTCTTTAGCAGCATGCTGTCTGTGGCAATGTCCTCTGCGATTTCCTGACACAGGGCTAAGAGGTTCAGCTGCTGTCTGTTTGCTGTTCTCTTAGAAGCTGCGGCCTTTTGTTCAGCTAAGGCTGCCAGACGGGCTTTGGTTCTTGCCTGCGTATTCATTTCTTGTTTCTTGGGTTTTTCTTCCTCCTGTCCCTTTTTATCATCTTCAATCTTGTCAGCTGTGTTGTTTTGCTTTAAGTGGGTCTCATGAGTGTCATCTTTATTTTTCTCATTAACCTTTTCCTCTGGCTTTTTAAGAGGGGCTGCTTCAGTTGTTTCCTGGGGTTTTTCTATTATTATAGTGTCGCTATCTTCGTCATTCTCTTCCTCTGCTACTACAATCTCACGACCAATCTCTATATCCTCCAGAATTTGCACTTGATGCAGATCCAAGTTACCCTCAACATTCTCTGTCACCAGATCATTACAGTCTTCATTCGTGCCTTGAGCATGAGAGTGTGCCATGTCCATGTCTGTGGTATTAACATCCATCATGTCAGATGACAGTTGCTGGTAATCGTCAGAATTATGAAAAACTTGAACACTTTCTTCTAAAGGCAGCGCAGTTGAAGAATCTGTCCCGATCCTGGTGTTCTCATCCCCACCTGAATTGGTCACTGTAGCATCTTTGACCTCATCAGTTGTTTGACACTGCTGCACTTCTGCCTCAGGGCGGAAGTTTTGTTGGGAACCATTCAAAACCCTTTGATTTTCCACATCACCCACCAATGCACTGTCTGGATTCACCTGCTCTGAAAGAGAGTCTGACAAACCCGATTCGGCTGCAGCTTGAGTGACGATATCAAAGGGGATTTCACTCTCCGGGACTGGTTCTAAGATCACGTACTCCTCAGATGTACTATCTGGTATCTCAACTGCAGCGATGGCTGTAGTTGTTGTCACCGTGACATCTGCAACCTCCCGACCTCCAGTCTCCTCTTGCAGCTGTTCGGAACACTCTGTGGCGTTGACGCTTCCTGGAAACCCATTCCTTTCACTTTTTTCCGTTGCACCTTCTGACCGGCCAACTGGCGTGCTGATATCATCGCTAGAGCTGATCACTGCGACCTGTTTCACATCCACAGTGGCGCTACTCTGCTCCAACTGTGCAGAGACAGAACGCTCTGGTACACAGATGGTTTGGACCTCCATTTCAATCACTGCTTGGCTGCCTGAGACACACATTTCTTCTTTAACCGTTTCCAGTCGTAGATTACCAGTTCCTCTGTTTTCTTCATTAGCAGATGTGGCTTCCTTTACCTGCTGGGTCTCTGTGCTCTGAATGTCCAGTAATGACACACCATCATGTTTCTCCAACGCTGTACAAACCTCCCCATCTTCATTACTTTCTGGACTACTAATAGGCTCATACACTATCTGGTTTTCATGAAGCTCAACCCCTGACTGATTAACCGTCTTACTCTGCTCTTCTGTGTCTTGAATTACAATATCAACATCATCTGGTTGGCCACAAACAAAAACTACTACTTCATTGCTTCCAGTTCCTTCTCTTTGTCCTTCAATATTACTGACCGTTTTCACAGACGAATCTGTGGAAACGATTGAAGCTTCTTCTTTGACCTCATTAATCACTCGCCCCCCTGTTTCCTCTTCTAAGGCAGAACCTACCCTTTCTATTGATCCAATTCTTACGTCCATAACCTCTTGGAGATCGACAGCACCAGGGTCTGTCTCTGGCTTATTTTCATCTTCTTTATTTTCTGAACTAACCATAAGAAGAGGTTTCTGAATTTCATTTGACAAGGCCATAGTGTGTTCACTGACTTCCTCCGTCTCATGGTTCTGTTGTCCTACTGTCTCCTCTGGCGTTGCAGAAGTCTCCATATTTATTTGAACCTGTGGAACATCAACACATTCTTTGTCTTCATCCTCCTTCCTCTCACAACTCATTTGCTCGTTTTGAGTTTCCATGTCTGTCGTGAGTTCACTGACCTCCTGGCTTCCCTGGATTTGTATTTCCGCTGTAGATGCTGGATTAGAAATGTCCTCTGGTGTTGCTGTTGTTTGCATATCCATTTCTATTTGATTTACAGTAGCAGTGATATCTTCCTTCCTTTCCTTACTCTCAGTAGAAGCCATGATTAAGCCTTTTTCAACTTCAGCGTCTGTGATGGATTCACTGACCTCCTGAACTTTCTGGCTTTGCATGTTCACTGTAGATGTAGAATCAGAAATCTTCTCTGCTGTTGTTTCTATTTGACTCTCTGTGGCACTCACACATTGTGTGGTAACCTTGTTGTCATTATACTCACTTGAGGGAATAATTAGACCCTCTTGAACTTCAGATAAGTCTGCTGCAGGTTCAGTGAGTTCTTGGCTCTCCTGACTTTGTATTTCCACTGTATGGGCCAGGTTAGCAAACGCTGGTGTTGTTGTAGTCTGTATTTCTGATTTGATCTGATTCTCTGGTGCAGTTGGACATTCATCGTTCACCTTGTCTTCTTTTTCTATATTTTGAGAATTTTCAATTGCAACCTCTGAACCTATTTTCTGACTTTGTATTTCCACTATAGGGAGCAGATTAGAAATCTCTGGTGTTGATGTAGTGTGCATTTCCAAAGTGATTTGATTCCGTGGTACAGACACATATTCAGAGTTCATCTTTTCCATATTTTGAGATTTTTCAGGCATAAGATCTTCATGAACCTCAAGTGGTATGTCCGTGTTGTGTTCACTGACTTCCTGGTTCTGCTGGCTTTGCATTTCAACTGTCGGTGCCAAGATAGAAATCTCCCCTGTTCTTGTCTGCATGTCCACTTCTATTTGGCTTTCCTGACTTCGTATTTCCTCTGACGGGGCTGGATTAGAAGTCTCTGACGTCTGTGAGGCCTGCATGTCAATTTCGATTTGACTCTCCGGTGCAGTCACAGATTCAAAGTTGTTTTCATTTTCTGTAATTGTAGAACTGTCAACCTTCTGATCCTCATGAAATTCAGTACATACATCTGTGGTATGTTCACTGACTTCCTGGATATTCTGACTTTGTGTTTCCACTGTAGGCCCTATGTTAGAAATCTCCTCTCTTGTAGTCTGCATGTCTACTTTTATTTGCTTCTCAGGAGCAGCGACACTTTCAGGAGGAATCCTGTCTTCATCTTCGCTGCGCTTACATCGTGCAGTCACTGAATCTTTTTGTACTTTATCAGATAAGACTGAGGTGGGTTCACTCACTTCTGGGCTCCCCTGGCTTTGTACTTCCATCTTTGATGCCATGATAGTCTGAATTTCCATTTCATTTTGAATCTCAGATCCAGTAGCACATTTAAAGTTTCCCTTGTCTTCTTTTTCTTTATTTTCAGCATTTCCAACCACTTGTATTTCCACTGCTGGGGCTCGATTAGAAATCTCTGATGTCAGTGTAGTTTGCATTTCCATTTTGATTTGACTCTCAGGTACACTAGCACACTTAAAGTTCATGTTGTCTTCATTTTCCTTAATTTTAGAATTTTCAACCACGTGATCTTCATGAAATTCTCTTGATAAGTCTGTGGTAGGTTCACTGACCACTTGATTCTTCTGTCTTTGTATTTCCAGTGAAGAGGCAGGATTTGAAATCTCCTCTGTTGTCGCTGAAGCCTGCGTATGTGCTGTGGCATATTCAAAGTTCGTCTCTTCTTTTCCCATACTTGTAGAACTTGAAACCTTCACACCTTTTTTAACCTCAGCAGGAATTACTGTAGTGTCATTAAATTTTTGGCTGGTGGGTGTCGACATTTCAGTACAGCTTTCATTTGTCTTGGCTATCACCTCTTGAGTGCCATGGCTCAATTGCACTTCAACCAAAGATCCAGGACCGGCAGCAGACTGAGCAGACAGGAATTCAGCTCCTTTTCTTTCACTTTCCTCCAGCTGTTCTTCTGACTTTCTAACTATTTTGTTCACACCATCACATGAATTGGTAATTGTGTCTGGCACTTGGTCAGATTTTGATTCCTTCTTGAATGTTACTTGAATTTTGACACTGAGGTCTGTCTGACTCTCTGGGTTATGACTTGGTGTGGAGTTTGTTTCGTTTGACAGCCCTTGATATACACCTACATCACAGACACTGGCTGCTTCGATCTCTCCCTTTATTTCATGCTGACTTTCCTCAGTTTTACATTTTATAGCCAGCCCAGAGCCAGAAACTGTGGTCTCTCTTGTTTCAGTTTCACTGCTCTGATATGTCAGACTTCCTGGTGTGCAATCACAGTCTGCTTTTTCGTCTGTCTGGTCTTCACACACTTCATAGCACTGATTCACCTCTCCACTACTAGAACATATTGTTTCCGCTGATGATGGTAGTGTTTCATTATCTAAACCCTTTTGGCTTTTGATGGACTCTGCAACATCTTTCTTGTTTTCATTTACTTCTATACTGCACTCTGCCCCAGTGAAAGAGTCTAATACCGGTCTAGATGATGCCAGTGTTTCCTTATCTATAAGTTTTTGGCTTTCTAAATTTTTGAATTCCTTATGTTTACTTTCTTCAGCTGCACATTCTAATTTGATGCTAGCTTCCGTGCTCCCTGTTTCAGAGACTAAAGCTTCCTTTGACTCTGTCTTTGTAACGTTATCTGAATTTTCTTGTCTCTGTATTTCAGTGTTAGGCTCTGGAGATTGTTTGTTCTCGTTCTGAATAGCTTCATCCATGTTTTGAATGCCTAGTAAATCTGAGAATCTACCATAATTATGGTCCATCTGTACAGGGTCGCTGGGTGAGGGTGATAACTCTTGGCTCGTCTCTTGTGGGTCAGAAGGTGACTCTTCAGCCTTGCGCTTAGCTCGGACTCGGTTTGAATATTTTCTAATGCAGCGGGCCTTGTCTCCGTCATCCCTCTCTCTAAAGAGGTCAGTCTTACTACCATCACTACTTAAATCCTCATCGGACTCTGTGGAGGCTGTCCGCTTAAGGGAAGCTTTGGAGAGAGCTTTCTGTGAGGGAGCTTCTCCGCAGGAGGCACTTGTGGCTTTCAGGAGCTTGGCTTTTTTGACAGGTGGATCTGAAATGGTTTTGCTGGAATCCTTTGGAGGGGAACTGTGTATGGATGACTTGGCTGGTTTGTTTCCCCCTTCTGCTGAAGCAGACAGTTTCTTCTTGGTCCGAGGGGCTGCTGTCGTATCTTGCATATTTCCTGTTTTAAGGGACTTATTGTTGGCAGCTGATGCTGTTTTAGAATGCAGAGCCTCTCCGTCCTCGTCCAACTTCCTCATCTTGGGCTGAGAATCATGAGGGGATGATCCTCTCTTTGAGGCTGGCATTCTGTCAAAACATTGGACATAATGAAATGATATTAGGCTGGACAACAGAACACATGCAACTTCATTAAATTAATTAATAAAACTGGCTCTTATCTGCAGTTTCTCCTCTTTGATTTACTAAGAAAACGTGTTTAAGTTCTCCTGAACTGACAACATGCATTCAAAAAAACATAAATCCATATCCAATAAGTAAATTCAAGATAAGTACTATAAAAGTACTGACTATAATCCTTTTTCCAAAAGCTTCAACAGTACTAACCTGGTTTTCCTAAAAGCAACAAGGCTGGCTAACACTGGACGTAAACACTGATAAATCACTGTTAAACTGTAGCCACACAATGTACGGATTAGATTTAATCGCTTCAATCATTATCATTATCGAATATCTTATTGCTCGTCGGACTTCACCGGAGATTGTTGACAGTAGGAGTTTGTGCAGACAGTCAGAAATGGTCAGTTAGCTAGCTGAGATGGGAGCTAACGCTAGCAGCAGCCAACTCGCAACAAATGAGCGAAAACAACGGCCGGACAGACAAACGTCAGGCTTTACACAGTAGTCCTAACGATATAAGTTTCAGCGAGAAGAAAAAAGGCAAGATATTCGTCAATGAAACTCACTTTGATGTTTTCTTTTTCAACAACAGCTGTTTTTTTTTCCTGTGAATAAAAATTAACTGTACTTCCGGAGGAAAACGGCGGATATGACGTAGGAGCCCTCCAGGCCACACTCAGCGTTATTTTTTTCCCACCCGGATTCTGCGAAGACCCGCCCTACTCTGCCTCTGATTGGATCTGACGCTGATATTCTTTCCCTAACCCAACCATCTCACGGCTCATGCCTAAATCTAACCAATCTAAACAAAGAAGTTAACAAGTACTAGCCAATCAGAGGCAGAGGAGGGCGGGTCTTCTCGGAATGCGGGTGGGAAAAAAGATAAGGCCCACACATAAACTAAAAAAAACAAAAATAAAGGAAGCTTCCTTCTAACATATACATAGATTTTACTTAGCTAAGATATATTTTTTTTAAAATTCTGAAAAACATATTGATTGAAGTTGTACGTTTTGTTGTAGCTCCCTTGAGACTGCTGTTCACTTATTTTGGCCCTTTTGTGAGACTCTTTGAGAATAACGTGCCTTTATCAACGGCCATTGATGAACATTTTATATTATTTTGGAAACATATACATATACACACACACACACACACACACACACACACACACACACACACACACACACATATATATATATATATATATATATATATATATATATATATATATACACATATATACACATATTCCAATTGTTTTCACAAAGGAGGTCAAACAGTACATTGGTTCAATTCAATTTTCCTCTAATCCAAAGGCTGTAAAAACTATGAATGTCTGTTTTTTGTTTAAAATCTTTTTATGAACTGTAACTCCCCCTAGCTCAGTTTATCTGTTTTTGTTTTTTTACTTTTCTTCTGTAAAACAGAAGATCAATATATGATTTGCTGCATATGATCGTTTAGTGGAGGAGGAAATTGTAACTGGTTTTTATGTCAGTAAAGAAGTAAAAACAAAGTTGTAGTTTTTTTTAACTTATGACAAACAAGAAAAGTGTGCACACACTGATGTATTATGAAGAATCGTTTTCTGTGTCCCCTGATTGACTTTATGTTGTCCTTCATTGTTACTATTGTTTACTTATTGTATTTGAATATTATTTGATTATGATGTAAGATATTATGAGTGTTAAATATTACTATCACTTATAATTTATTTTATTTTATCTTATATTTTATTTACTTGACATATAATTATGTTTTGCGAAACAATACAAGAATGCACATTTCGATTTAAATGCTGAATGTCTGCATGTTCATGATGTTCAATAAAAGATATCTAGGTTGTAGTTTTGAGGATTTTAACTTTATTTACTTGTCAGGGACAAACAATACACACATAATAGATTAAACTGACTGATATAGTTGTGATGTGTTTCCAGACTGAGCCAAATTTTCATCTGCAGTTTGTGGACAGGTTGTTTTTAAGTTCAAAATACAGGCAAAAGGCAAATATTGTATATAATATGTATGAATAGAGAATAGCAATATTAGACATTTACATTTCAGAATCAGGTTTATTGGCCAAGTATGTTTACACATACAATGAATTTTACTCCGGTTTCTAGAGGCTCTCGGTGTTCTTATACACAACAATGTTCAGGACAATAACACAAAGACATACAGCCAAAACAAGAACAAAGTGAAACAAAGATAATTAAACATAAACGTGTCACTATTATGTACAAACAAGTAAGTGAAAAAAATTTTAAAAAAACATACATAGAAACAACAAATTGACAACAACATACAATGTCAATATACAGGTAAAATAAAGGTTTTTGTAGAGCAAAGGTGTTTAAGAATGTGAGGAGTGCTGGAATAAATATTGAATTGGGAAATGTGATAAGTTACTTTATATAAATACTGTGGGTGTATGTACATCATATAAAGTACAGCTATGCTTATAGACAGACAGATTCTTGTTTGTCCATAGTTGTCCAAGTACCATAACTTGCCAGGTGTCTCAGTTTCACTGTAAATGTACTTTGTCCGAGTGATGAATGTTTATTATTGGTATCACACATTAACTTTGATCACATTGACATTTCTATATAATCTAAAATTGGCCTAATTAAACTTTGTTGCATTTACTTTTTGTTTCTTAGGGAATATTTTGAGTCAGTTATGATAATCACATTTGCATTTACTGTATATTTAATTTTGCAAATGTGTTTTCAACTATATATTCATACTAAAGGTAATGCAAAAGCTTAAACCGGTTACTGTAATGGAATTTTCTTTCACTTTGGATTCATTATTTAATGAAATGTTACTGTGTATGTGTCTTAATATTTCTACAAAAAAATCAAGCCTTTTAATAAATGAAGTTATTCTTGGCACTGTACTTTTTATGTCATATTTAAACCGACCTTTTCTAAATAGCTTTAAGCAGACTCTTAAATGAAATTTAATTACCTGACTTGAGAGGATTAACTCTGACTGGGTCATGGAGAAGACGAGCTTAATTATCAGATACAAACCAAACAGTTTTTGAAGTTTTATTTTTCAGACGATGCAGACATTTCATCAACAAATCACATTAGTGGCAAGCAGAACAACAACACTTTACAGTTATTGGATGTAAATATACAGACAATACAATATAATTGTTTTGCATTTTTGCAAGTGCACGGCTCAGTGACTGAGGCAAAGTGATATTCATTGATCAGTGCACTTAAAGTAAGGGAAAGCAACAAGGGAAAGATTAAAGCATCAATAATAAGGTCGTGAGTGCTTAAATCGCTGTTACTTTTTCATCTCCAGGATTCCACTTCCTGGCCCACGCCTCTTTGCACTGCAGATGTTGCAAAACTGCACCCCGGGAATCTGAGACAGGAAGGAGGGAGAAGATGCAGGGATATCAAGAGGTTCATCTTTGGTAGATATGATAATGACAATTTAACATTACACAAAAAGAAATGATTAGATTTGTTGTGTAAAAGCTGACAAGGACTATAGAGAAGGTTCTTACTGTTCCTGCGGATGGTAAACATTCTTTGTGGAACATGTGTCTGCAGTGAAACACTACCACACTGAAGGGTTTGGCCATATCTGAAACACAAGCGTGAAGCATAAATGAGCAACTAATGGCTCTCGAATATAATTCAACTTTTGGATACAACTATACGTATCACCCACCTGATGGTAATATCGTAGCGTGACACGATTCACAAATGTTCTCGTCTGAAAAGAAAACCAGCAGCAACACGTTAATAAGTTCAGTTTAAAATGACTCCACTGCTTCTGACGTGACCGTCAAAAAAAAAAAAAGCGCACCCACCATCGACTCTGACTCCTCTCATCTGCGTTCGGTGCATCTTCTGAAGCAGAGAGAGCGAGTCGGCCACCAGGATCTTCTTACATCCCTCCCTCAACAGAATCTTACAGACGAGGAAACAAAAGCCGGTTAGTAATCAAAACCACATGCTGATTTGTCGGGCTAATAGATGAATTTTTAAAATTAAAAACACCTTGATTATTGCCACAGTGACACATTCATTCAAAATTATTGAGGTTATAATAATCACATGAAAGGTGAATTTTTGTTATTCTGTAATGTCAGAACTTAATTATAACTGTGCATAATGGAGCTTGGACTTGGATCTTCTTTTAAGCCGCCTCTGTAAGGCTTTCTTATAATCTTTATGTATTGATTTACTTACATTTGTATATCTATATATATATATTATGTCTGCCTTATAAAGCACTTTGTAATTTCTGGTTTTGATAAGTGCTATCAATACTAATCAATAAACTTTATTGTTATTATTATTATCATCATTAACACAGTAAGTAATCTCAATTTATTCAGTGAATAACCTGGCGCAAAATATGAAACTAGATCATCTTTTTCTTATGTTGATTTTGAAGTATTAACACCTGTACTGTACTTGCATTGGTGAATTTGAGTGATTATAGATATTTCAAGGTTTAATCAGTCTTTAAACTCTTGTATTTATATATTTATTGCCTGCTTAATGTCTCTTTTTTTTAAATCTTTTTTGTAATAATCTCTTCAGATACTGGCATCATCAAGATTTCAAGTGAGAAAAATGTAAGATAATAATTTCATTGATTTAAACATTTCTAACCTGCAGATTGTAGTCCTGGAGGATTTTCACTAGTGAATCTCTGAGGTTTGGGATCTCCATGCCCTCCTTTATGCGATGGATGAGCAGGATGGGATCCACATGGGTTCCAATGTTATTGAGGAGGCCAGTGATGAAAGCTGGAGATGACAACACAGAGAAAAATAAAGAAATATTATGAAAGAGAGCAAAAGAAAAGACAAGGCAGATGTGTACGATAACAGAGCGAACAGGAGAAGTTGTTTCATACGTGGTTTGTCAATAGAGTAAGAGATGAGATCTTCCCAGAGCTCTGCATCGTCCTGCTCTTTGGCAAACTCTATGGCCTTGTCCACGTCCTCCAGTTCCTCCATGATCATCTGCAGAGCTCGTCTGCAGTTCCCCATCCTGCCTGGGGACAACATGATGGATTAGTTTCCTTTTTAACAATTTCAAACACATTTAAAGTAGGAAAACGGACGTTAATTAAAACTTACTGAGCAGGAAGACGGTTTCCTCTACAAAGTTCCTCTGCTGGCAAATCTCGAGAGCCTGAAAGAGAAAAACAAAAGGCAAAATGATTCATATCTCATGGCTTATTGAAACCTGGGTGGATGGTGGATAAAATGTAAGAACTGTACCTTCTCAAGTGGGCAGTGGGTGCTGTCTCTCAGGAAAGGTAAAAGATTTGGTCGGTCATACTCGGCATACAGACCAATCTGTCTCTCGTGGTACTTTTGCCCTTTGTGGTGGTCCCGCTTGAACAGTTTGTGGAGGTACTGTGGGGGGGGAAATGTGCACAGGGTGTGATCAGATCAGTCTTTTTTTGTCAGCAAATGTGATTAGATGTAAATGTATAGAGATTTAAACTCACCACATGCAGAAGTTCGGGTCTGTCAGCTAGTTCTTCCACAACTCTGTCTGTCTGTTAGCAGAGAGAAAACAATCAGTGGGCAGCACATTTTCATTACATCCTTAATAAATGATCAAGGGAAGCCTGGTACACTTACAGATATCTTGTCCTCATTGTCTAGAAGCATGTCAACAGCTTTCTGGCAACGTAAATTGAGAAGGAATATTACTCAGCTGATATGTGTGCTGATTAAACACAATGCAACTGCCGGCAATGGCTGGCAAATGACGATAAAATGATTTCATCTTTTACCTCTTTATCAAAGTCCATGAGGAGAACGATCTTGTCCTCTATTGAAGAGAAAAGGTTGTGTTTGTGGATCAGCTGGTAGACGTCTTTGTGTCTCAGTCTCAGGTAGATTTCTAAGGCTCGGTCGTACCGCTGATCGTATGTGTACCTGCAGTAGCATCAAAGGCCAACAAGTTCATCTTTAAATGTTGATCATTTTGCGTCAATTTCTTCTGTCAGGAGTAATTTAAAAGCCGTTTCAGTCATGACTCCTTCAACCCTAAAGTCCTGTCAGTGAATACATCATTGCAGACACATTTTGCACATTTAAAACTCTAATCTAGAGCCTAGAGTTTAAAAAAAAATCAAATAAGTCATCATAAAAATGCCATTTTTCAGTGTAATGTAACTGATACCTTTCATTTGAATATTTCATGCAGTGTGTGTCCAAGTGTTAGAGTAATGCACGTGTTAAGATCACTCACAGTTCAGCCAACGTGGTGAGCAAAGTGCTGTTAGTGGGATCCCTCTTCAGGTGGTCGGTGACGGCTTGAACAATGGCCATGTTGTTATAAAGCTCTCCCGGCCATTCACGGATCAGTGTGGCAAAACCCTTTTGTGGAAAGCAAAGAAAAGTGAAGTGAGACAAACTGTCAGCTGACGTTTAAACCAACGGGATTAACACTGGATTTGTCACAGGACGTCAAGAATATTGAAGGACAAAGTACCTCATAATCAGTTTTGAGAAATTCATGCAAGATCATTTCGTAGATGGCCGGTCTAAGACGTAGATCACCTCTGGGCAAATACTGGCTGATGGCCTGGAATTGAAGAGAAATTTAGATAAGAGACTGATTATAGACAAAAACAAGAAAAACTTTCCAAACAGAATGCATCACATATCATATCTAATCCATAACCATCATCTGTTCAATAACTAAACTGAGGTACAGAAGTTGGTCTTGATTGAACTTACCTTTAACTGTCCAATAGTCTTGAACCTGTAGACTTCATTTTCCCATAGTTCCATATTTTTTCCAAGAACCTTTTGGCACTTCCTGCATCGGAAAAAACACTTAAATCATTCAGATGAAAAAAAAAAAAAAGATCCTGCTTTGTGACTTTGTTAGCAGAGGATGTGCTTGTTGCCGTAGACTCACATCAATTAATTAGGAAGATGAATATTATACATCTCTTTGAGCATATGAGTTCATACTTGACTCCGGAAATAGCAGTTTAACCAAAAAAAACGAACTCAAATTCCACTTCCTGCTTAAAGCTCTGGAAAAAGTTAGTGAGCGGACCTTCAGTTTACACTATTTAAATAAATGTTAGTTGTCCATCACCTAAAAATGGAAAATGTTCCCCTCTTGTGTCTGTATTACAGGAAGGCAAAACCTCATCTTGTTTGTTCCATAATCTTTAGTGGAAATAAATCAGATTAATTGTTTAGGAGTTATCCTATTTTCAACATTTATAAAGTGTATAAATCTTGTTACAGAGATGATCTGAATCTGAGTTTGTGTAATATGGACCCTGGACAAACATATGAGACATATACGATACAGTTTTTCAAATATTTTATACACAAACTCACTCACTCAATACAACTTATCGAACAGATCAGCTCATGATACACCTGCAGATCATGTACTATAACACCTACCTTGCAGCGCTGTCATAGTCTCCTTTCTCCACCAGGTGATTGATGTAGGCCATCCCGATTTTCTGAACATCGTGCCTCTTAATGTTTTTGAAACTGATCTCTGCAGCCATCAGCGCCTCCTGTCACAGTTAAACCACAGTTACAGGACACAACATTAAACTCGAGATTAAATTGTGCGCCGTAACCTTTTGCAACATTCATAAAAATTCTCCAACGCAAACCTCGTATTTCTTCTTTTCAAGGAGCCAATCGATATGGTCATCTTGGTCTCGCTCCTTGGCCACGACGATGTCTTTGGGACTGATGATGTAGAAGAGCGACTCTCCCTCCGAATGCTCTGTTAATGAAAATACATTTATGCCTCTGCGTGCTGTGCATTACCGCTGACATTTGATAGTCGATTGCATAATGAAATCAGAGTGCAGTAAAAGGCTGCGTGACATTTATAGTCTCACCGAGGCGGTAGTCTCTGCACTCGTTGTCTTGGAAGTTGCGCACAGTCAGCGCATCTGAAGAGATCTCCTCGCAGCTCTCGGGGAGAGGCTGGATGATGTCGAGACGAGGCCGAGCGCGGAACTCCTCATCCTGCAAAAACACACACGCAATATGAGTAAAAAGTTGTATATAATATTTAAGTCTTTAACACATATGTAAAATAAGTATCATTACCATGTGATCAGAGTTCTCCTTCACAAAGTACAGGGTGACCAGCTGATCTGCCAGCGGTGCCAAGCCACTGATGAAAAACTCCGTCTCAAATGCAGACACTGTTTGAAAGAGATGCAATCAGTTTATGGATTTGGTATCAATAATAAGAATACAGAAAGTGTTGATGCTGAATCTTCACAATAACAACTGGAACTGAGAAAAGCAGCCTTGTTCTGAGCGTGATCACAATGTCTGATGTGTTTGAAAGAGTTGTAGGAGTTAAACACTGTACTGACTTCTGCTAGCATGTTCCTGTAACATCATCACCAAGCTGCAGATTTATTATACTTGAAAGATAAAGTGACTGGCGTCCTGTTGTGTGTTGTATTTTATACCTATTTCCACATAGCGGCTGGGCAGATCTCTCATTTCAGTAGGATTTCGCTCTTTCACGACACAAATCTGAGGAGAAATTAGAAAAAATTAAGTTTGAAAGACTGGAATAACTAGTGCCTGTAATCAAAAAAGAAAGAAAAAAAAAGCGAACCTTAATGGAAGTTCCCCAGCCAACAATGAGAGTGGCGTTGTCTTTCCAACACAGGCTGCAAGGATACATGTCGGGCCTCAGGCTGACGTTGTCTCGCAGCACGTTTGTGATCCGCTGTTTTGTGCTGATGTCATATATTTTAACTCCCTAAGACAAACAAAGGAAGCCAAACTTTAACATTTTAACATTTCAATATTGTACATTATTATTTTTTATTGAGGTTCTGTGGCAAAACACTCACCACATTGTTGGCCCAGGCTATGAGGTTCGCTCTCCACTGGATATTAGTGATGGATCCCTCGCCTTCATGTAGAACAGAGGTCTTCCAGCGATTCAGCCAGTTTCTTTCATACAGAAGAAGCTTTAAGAAAGAAATCAAGAAAATATTTTATACTACATAGTGTGGTTATCAGTCAACACAGGGGTTGCAGTTATGCAGCACCGCCTACAGAGGGCAGTAGATGAACAGCACATTGTAGAGGAACAGACCGTTTGGTAAATGGGTGAAGCCGTCTCACAGATTTAACTTAAACTGTGGGGAACTTTCTTTTCTCACGCTGCAAATAATGAAGTAAAACCTGATTTCAGTCCATATGAGCAGATCTTAATTCCACTCCAAAAAGACAATCAAGACAGATTGTTCATTAGACTTCATCTCAATGAGAAAGCTTCACATTCAGTGGTGGATGAAGTAATTTTAAAGATTCACATGGCCGATGTGATTTGCAAGTAGAAGATGGTATATATAAAAAAAAAAAAACCATAAAGAGAGGGTTGAAAATGTGATGCATGATTTCATACATCATTCTCCCTTTCATCATAATGGTTATGGCTTCTCCAGGCTACACACCATTTATTGCACTCACTGTGGATGGTGTCAATTATAGAAAAAGTATTTCAACACGTATGTATTTACTGTCCTAGTAGTGAATGCTTATCTTGTCACAGACGCGTGGAAGCTCAGTGAGAGTGTTGTGCAAGGTTTGTTTGTTTTTTTTTTTAACCACAATGCAGCGTCCCATCAAGGCGGCTTCATCAATACAATTTAATGTTCAGGCCTTAGAGGACAAAGCCTTTCATTCACATTCCCTGTATTGTTACTGTCCTTACTACAATATATAAACTGATACCAAAAAACACCCCCCAAAAAAATGCATAATATTACCAAGGAGGCAGGGAGAAGGTTGTATAGCCTCTTTAATTCAGCAGTTGGGCTATGTTAATAAACAGTTTGCTCAACAAAGAGATGATATGACAAAAGAACTGTGGAGACAAAATTGAATTTCCTTTGACAGGATGTGACTCCTGTTGAGGCCTATTGATTTTCATCACAGGCACCTTGTGGAGGCCTTCACAATTTGGAACTGAGAGGAATCAGCGCCAATTGAAAGAAAATGGCAAAGTAACACTAACAATGGGGTTTCATAAAAAAAAAAGTTGTTTTTCCTCACCCCTGTTGTATAAATGTCAGTATACTTTATTAATGGATAGCAGTGCAATGACGCTACCGCAGTTTATAGCAGTACTGGCATTTAGTAACACCTAGTTTTACTTGAGAAGAAGAAATTGACAAACTTAATACCTGAAATACTTTTCACCTTCCGTAGTGACATACCTACCAGAGACAACTTTCAAGAAAGAGATCACTGTATGCGCCCGGAAATCCTAAGACTATGTACCCTCTTGATAATGACATCTATTTGCTGTGCTTGTGAAGCATTGCCTTTCAAACACTGTTGAGCGAACAGCACTTTGTGAAAATGGGCAGCTCTCCCGAGAGCACTCCAGCAAAGAGACAGAAAAGTAAGAGCCTTTCACACCAGACAAAGGCCTGTGCATCGCCTTCAGCCGAGCCAAAGCGAGAAGGTTTGCAGGATTCTGTTTCACCCGGACACAATCAGGATGAGTTATTGTAGCAGGAAATGCCTAAGAAATGGTGAAAACTGTAAATAATGACTACATGAGTAAAAAGTACTATTCAAACCTACCTTGTTGCCCCCAGTGACAAACTGTTTGTAGTTAGATCTGGTGAACTGAGGGTGTAGTGCCACCACCTACAAAACCATACAGGAAGGACAGATTATACCATAAAGATGTTAGGAAGGAGGAGTGAAATGTGATTTTCCTTTATGTCATATGCAGGAAATGGCAACAGATGCCTGCTAAGACACTCAAGTTTTCAAAAGTACTTACTTTGATGGGACAGTCGAAGTTCTCATGGAAGCCCTCTCTCGTATAGAGACCAAATACTTGAACCTGAAACAGGCGAGACAGCAGAATGACAAGCAAAGGTGAATAACTCAAAATCTCTCCTTTAATTGCTGCCTCTGCAACTATCCGAGGCCAGCAAGGGGAATTGTGGTCAGAAAAGACTTTGATTGGCTCCCTACTTCTCCGCTGGGTCACCAATTAGTGGACAAGTTGATTCTTTGAACCCTGAAGGGTTTAGAAACAGGAGTCCTAATCTTGGACTTGACCACAGCCTCAGCAAACTCTAATGTACCATTAGAGTACATGACACCCAGTTTTTCTTTATCCGAGGCCCCAAAAAAGAACATGATACTCTGATATGCAATGTTTTTTTTTTTTTTAAACTGCATCAGTGATTTAGGACTAAGTTAGATTTTAAAGGATTAACAGCCAACTGACTTGGTTGAGGGCAAACAATTGCTGTAGCATTGATTTTAATTGTCTGCTCCACTTTATGTGTGTGACAAGATCTTGTTTTTGCCACCAGAGTGCTAGAAGTGTATGTATGTGTATGTGTGTGTGTGTGTGTGTGGGGGGCGATATCAGAGAGCATATCTTGACTGCGAAATCCATGAAGGATGGTGGTAATGATGAGAAGAGACAAGATAACAGCAAGGTGGAGAACATGGAGAGGGTATCCATAGACGGCTGATGGCTGACTGACAGCTCATCGGATCTGAGTGCAATCCTTTCCCCCTATACTCTTCAAAATTGGTAGCTTTTTATAAATTCCTGCATCATGAAAAAAATATGGGTTTGTGTGTGTGTGTGTGTGTATATATGGTGAAGATAAACCTCCAGGTTAATGCTCTGACTGTGAAAGAAGTGGCTTCTAAAAAAAGTTCCACATCATTAGCATAAAGTTTGATAAGACGAGTTTTATATGAATCTGAGGATGAATTATGACAGATGAAAAACACTGATTGGTGATTCTTTGCTGCAGGCCCAAGGATCAGTAACCACCGGTGATGAGCAGAGAGATCTCACCTTCCCATCCTCGGAGCAGATGCCCACATGCTCTCCACTTTCATCCAGACTGATCTGGTTGATCTTCACTGAACTCTGAGGAGACAGAATATCACAGCATCTTTTTTTTTTTTTCTTTTTAGCGGCAGGAAAATATCTTTGTGGCTGACATTTTATCCCACAATGTGAAATGCTGGAAAAAGGCAAAAAAAATTAATGGTCCCGTACTGTACATTGAAAACAATGAGGAGAACTCGCACACACTGTCTCGCTAACTGCTGAAATATTTATTAGATAACAATGTTTCAGTCTGTCCGGCCTTCATCAGGTATATGGGCAGCATCACAACACTGTATAAATACACATAAGAGCTGCCTCAATCACCCAATCATCCAATCAGAGGACTACAAAGATTGGTTTGACTGATCAGTAAGAAAATAGTATTAAAAAGATACAAAATGACACAATATAACAGTGCCAATAAATCTTAAGCAACATCCATGTAACCTCAAAGCTCTTCAAAGGTCAAAAAATAGAAAAGAACAAGTGAATTAAGAGCAAACATACTGATATATCATGAATCTTACAGTGTTATCAAACATAAAAGTCAAAAGGAAGGTAAATTAGGGACAAAAGTCTCAATTTGTCCAATAATGTTTTCAGTGTCATCATACGTTAAACATATGTACCCCCAAATGGCATTACATAGTCACGAGTCAAGGATGTACAATCACATAAATAAATAGCATAATTAAGGGCATGAATGCCAATTCATCAGTGAATCTATACAGTAACATCAGTATAATTTAAATAGTAAAAGAATCATTATAGAGGCTACAGATAAAATGGTGCAGAGGACCAATAAACTTAATCAATGCATATATGTTATTAAAAAAAAACTGCAAGGGACATTAAAAAAACGTGAATCTAGACATATTGATGAAGGCGTTGCAGAACAGGGAAGGCTAATTTATGCTTTTTTTGTTAATACCCAGCTAGGTATTTGTCTTCTAATTATAGCATTGCACGTGACTGACCTTTCAGAAAAATATTCACATCAGAAAAAAGTTATAACATTAGATTAAGTAGAAGTTCAGGGTCTGAATATCCAGAACGCCTCCCTTCTTTTTAATAACAGGTCATGATCTCTACCCTCATGTGGCATTGAAATTTTTTCAATCCCACAAAAGCGGAGAGGTGGAAGCCACGTCATGTTTCATCTCATTGAAAACGGGCCGCTGTTGGATAACTTCTATCCTGTCGATTTGCTTATTCTTTGCTTTAATATTTTTCTGGTAGTTTTACCAATATAAGCAAAGCCACATGGGCAGCGTATCATATATATGACATGAATGGACACGCAGGTGATGACACTCTTGATAGGAAACTTTTTTTTTCCTGTGAGTGGGTGATAAAAATGTGCTGTTTTGACAGTGTTGTTCCCACAATGGTAACTGCCATTTGCAAGAGGACATAAAAGAGTTTGTTGCAACTGGCTGTTCTGAGTTTTCTTTATGGGAAGAATTTGCATCGAGTAAACGATCTCTTAAATTTCGCCCCCGTTTATATACAAACAAAGGTTTGGTGTAAAGATTCGGGATGGCTCAGGGTCAGATTTTAATATGTGCCAGTGTTTCATAAACACTGACCTTACAAAATGACTGAGGAGAGTCGGCGGTTGTACATGTAGCTGAAAATTGTTTCTCTTTTTTCTGGCTCTTGCTTAACAGATTTCTCTAGAGCTGAGTTATATGCTTGCTCTACCCAATCAAGGGGATATCCCCATGAGAGAAATTTTGATTTCATATCCACTGATTTTTTTCTACATAGTCCTGCGTGGTCTGACATAATCTCCTCAGCCTGTAAAACTGGCTCCTGGTCAGACCTTTCTTAAGTGGGATGTATGCTATTAGCCAAAAACAGGGTTATTTCTACCAGTTTCTTTACAGTATAGCGTAGTAGAGAGTCCCCCTATTGTTTATCGTGACCCACATGTCAAGAAAATGTATTTCCTCTTTGCTAAACTCACATGTAAACTGAAGATTGTTCTTAAAGCCATTTAGCAAATTCACAAAACCATTCAACTCCTCTGGATCACTTTGAAAGATGCAGAAATTGTCGTAAATGAATATTTTTGGTAAGATGCCTGTGTATGTGAGGGTTGATACAATTTCTTTCACAAAAAAACAACGTATAGATTGGCATAATTAGGAGTACAGATCAAGCGATCGAACAGATAGAAATCTGTTGAAAAAAAATCATTATCAAAACTGAAATAATTATACTTCATGACAAACATAGTGTACGTGTCAATGCATAGAGCGACTCACTAATACTGTGAAGGTTAGGGGGTCCCTTTACTGTTGATTCTTTTAAATTTTAGTCACTCATGACTCCATAGGGCTCTTTAGATAAAAGGATCAACCAAATGGCATAAATTACAGCAAATGTTACTTAAAAACCATCCCTAAAGGATTGCCGATGCATCTGTTTAGACTAAAGGAGAAAAAGTTGCTTGTTTCTCATATATTTAGAACTTCCTCCGGTGCATCAGAGGGTTGGTGCGTCAATAAATTTATGCTTTTCGACTCATTTTGAAAATACGTCACAAAATCCATTAGCACCGGGTCTCGTCTGCTCGGTGAAATAGCGTCCTTGTTTCTCTCAGGCTACGACTGATAAACTGGCAGTAAGTTGCTTTGGTGAGAAGCACTCGAATCAATGTTCTCAGTAGGAACACTGCAGTTACAAGCGCGAGTGCAGGTACAGTAATGTAAAACTGCCCCTTTGTGCCAAATCAGCCTTGATTACTTAAATTTTTTTTGACTTGCAAATTCAGTTATTGTTCATTATTGTAAAACAGTGGGACTAAATCAGATATGCAAAATCATTTCTGATTAGATATCCCACACATGCATTATTGTGTGAAATCTTCCTTCAAGGTAATACGGTATGTGAAACCCCCAAAATGTCTCCTCTCGCCTCCCTAAACTATATTAATCTGTCAGCAGGGCGTTAGCTTAGCTGCCCATTGAGGACACTGATGTTCTGTCCTTGGCATGTTTTCCGGGAATGTTTCAGGTATTTTATTGGCTGATTCCAGTATTTTTTTAGACACAGTATGTTTAAACTGGACTTCTTTTCTCCTGACCAAATGTTACAGCTCTGACATTTTCTGTTCCAATTTGAGAAAAATTTGACAATACATTGTTTTTGCAGGCATCAAGACTATTAATACTAATGATCACAGCAATCAAAACAGACAGGATCATTGATGAAGACTCTTAAGTCCCACTTAAGTCAAGATTATGTCAGTTTTAAAGGAGATATTTATAATGAAACATTTGCTTGTAGTAAAGCAACTGCTAATTATCAGGGATGTAAGGACTGAATCAATAGTTTTGGTTATTTAAGTCTTGGTTGAACACTGCAGATGAGTCAAAAACCATAATTCAAGAGGAGGGTCGTCATCTTTTCGTTGGATAATACAAAGACAACTAAAAGTACAGATCTGCACTATTTACTGCTCTGAATTGGAAAAAGTTCATCACATGCACCAGCAGGGCCAAAATACTTTCATCATTATAACCTGAAGGATTTTTATGTACTCACAATTTCAAACTTCTGAGTTACATTTCCTTGGATGTCCAGCAGGAACACCTTTCCAAAATGGGTACCTAAGGCAAGAAACTGAGAAAAGAGAATAAATGTGATGTAAATTAAACTAGAAGACACTTGAAAGCAATTCATGATTTTGGTTAAAAAAAAAAAAAAAAAAAAATCTTGTGCTGATGAAGGCTGTGGAAGAGGATAAAAAAAAAAAAATATTTCTTGGAGCTGGAGCGACATGGGCACATTGGGGATTGGGTGGGCTTGGAGGCAAAACTGTGAAATTGCAGGGGGTGGAAAAGCCCTATTTATTAAAGCAGACAGTGTGAAATGGCATATTTTTTTTTCTCAAATTAAAATGCTTAAGCATAATAAATGCACTGTACATCTGACTTATTCCCATGCTCTCCATGCAACCCAATCACCTCCCTGCCCAGCACAGAGCTATTATTTCTACTGAGCAGCAACTGGTTTCTGGTGTTCTGTGCTTCAGCAGAAATGCATGTGCGCATATGTGTGTGTGTGTATGTGTGTGTGTGTGAGTCCACTGGGACAAAAAAATTATAGAAACCGGGGGCTTTTGGCATTAGATTAAGTGTGTGTTCTTCCACCCCAGCCCCCTGCTCCTTTGCCCTCCTCCTAATCCCCCTCCCTTCTCGACCAGCATGTGGATGTGCGGCGAGCCCACCATGCTTCAGTGCAGTCTATAATGAAATGCTTATATTTACAGGCACAGCTGAGCATGTCAGACAGAGCCCCTGCAATCTCCCCAAATAAAATAACCAAAAATAAATAAATAAAGGGTTCAACCTTGTGAGGCGGAGCGACTTTTAAAGGGATTTATCAGAATGGAATTGTTCAAATGAAATTCCGATTCAGACACTTAAAATATGAGGCAACATAAGGCAATATGTGCTGTCGGTGGCTTTAAGGTTGTGGGAGGTTTTTTCGCCGCGGCGGTGGGGGCTGGTGTGACCAGACCGGTAGCTGGAGAAAACCTCAGGAAGAAAGACAGTCAGATCAAATTTAGAATTTCAGCAAAGCAACGTCTCTTCACTGTGGCAAGGTTGCTGTTTTAAAGTAAAAAAAAAAGAAAAAATGAAGGGGGGGGGGGGGGGCTGAATCCTCAAAGTAAAAATAAATAAATGAAAATCAATAGCGGTTAATAAAACATCAGGTGAAGAGACATAACTGGGTATGACTTTTGCTTTGCTCAGGTGTGCATGTGTGCCGCCGGTGCCACGACGATTAACCATCTCGCCGAGAGTGGCCCCCTCTTAAAAAAAATGTCTACATTCGACAAAAAAAAAAACGAGGAGAGGAGTGAAAAATATGTAAGAGAGGGAATAAAAAAGAGGAGGAGACAATGGCGCCTGGTGTCTTTTGATGTACCTCCCTGAGAGGAGAAGCAGAGGGAAGGTGAGAAAAGAATGGCCTGCCTTTACAGATTGAACAGAGGAGATGAAAAACAACTTTGAAGAGGACATCTCTCAAATGTGTACATAAACAATGTGGGATCTGTACTTGAGATGGGGTTGAGACTTGAAGCTGAAATGCCCTTGCGGGGTGGTGGATTATAACCTCTACCTTGTCATGGACGGTCATACAGCTGGCTGCATCCTTCTGGAGGATTTCTGTCACCCCATTGGAGAGTCTCTCGTACTTCAGCTTGGGCTCCTCCTCGCTGTCCTCCTCCTGGTTGAGAAAAGCAGTTTTGGGCTTTAATTATGACATTTTCTTAAAAAGGTTAAACAGCACAGTGTCTCCTCACTAATACAACAGCTTACAATATTATAAAATGTCCAGATGAAGTCATTTAAATCCTCTGTTTTGTCTTGAAATGTGATCTTTTGGAGAGCTGCAACAATTAATCAATTAATTGATCAACAGAAAAATTAATTGCCAACTATTTTATATTCAATTTATGTTTTGAGTCTTTTTTTTAGATGCCAAAATTCTTTGGTTCAAGCATCTTAAATGTGAATATTTTCTGTTTTCTTTAATCCTCTATGATAGTAAACCGAATATCTTTGGCGTGTGGACTGTTGCTTGAGACAAAACAAGACATTTGGGACACAATCATCAACATTTTTCACCATTTTCTGACATTTTATAGACCGAACAACTAATCGGTTAATCAAGAGATTAATTGATAATGAAAATAATCGTTAGTTGCAGCCCTACAATGAGAAGAAGTCTGAGAAGTGGATGAGATGACGTTGCCTGCTTCTAGTGCAACTCAACAGGAGTCGTTCACACTGTCTGTGTAGGAATAATCATATTTGTAGGGCTGGGTGATATGGATGAAATCTGTATCAGAATATTAATTAATTAAAATATTCAGATGTTCAATGCAGTTTATTTTTTTTTACTTTTGTACTTTACATCAAGCAAAACTCTTCACAAATACGAAACAAAAACTATTTTGTTGATTTTTTTGCTTAGATTTATTAATTTGTAAAACAATAATACAGTTTTATCACATTGTCACAGTATGATAACAGTAAAGTCCTATTTGGGGATTTTGTTGCGTACATGAAGTTATTTCTTAAATAGGTGAAATCATGTCAGCTATTATCTTTGCAAATATTTTTTTTTGTAAAATCTCAACAGAATACAGGATGTTGAACTGCATTCATCTTCTCTGAACACAACAAACTTGAAAAAAGATAAAACATCCATTTAGGGTTTAGGGTTGAAGTATTTTCATTATTGATTAATCTGTTGATTATTTTCTCGATTAATCGCTTTGTTTCTGAAAGTGTGAAGAAGTGAAAAACGTCCAGTATAATTTCCACGAGCCTATGTGACTTATTCAGATGTCTCATAATCTAGACCAACACCCCAAAACCCAAATACAATTAGTTTGCTATCTTATATCAAGAAAAGCATCACATCTGAGAACCTTGAACCAATTAATTTTCTGTTGATTGATTTATTATTTCAACATCCATTCGTATGTACACATACAATACTACTGTATAAAAAAAGAACTTTAACATGAGATCCTTCATAGTCTTCACTGCCTCAGTGTCTCTGAGCAAGACAGTAAACCCAGCAGGACGACACTAATGACCAACACCTGCATATATTCTAGTCTCTGGTCACGATACCAGAATTTTAAACTTACAATTACAGTACTAGTATAAAAAACGATACTCAATACCTCTTACAATACCACAGCAAAAAAAAAAAAAAGTTCTGGGCACACAAAATTAGATAATTTCTTTCTTTTTTTAATTAAATTTGCCATGAATAACTCAGTTAGCACCACGTTGGAGAGATTACTGTAACAGCCACAGGTTGAGGACCAGTTGATTTTGTTCTCTGTTGTTTCATCTGTGCAGTCTGGGTTTGATACTATCGAATGTATAATTAATGGAGATCATGTCGTTTTAAATACATGGTATTGAAAATGAATTGAAGTATCAATACTTTTGACAACCTTACTCTTCAAAGAAAATATGTCTGTATGTGTGTACATGAGGTCTGAGCATAAAGACAAATTTCCATTACCTTGCATGAAACGCAGGATAAAGTCTATTTTTCATGAGTGTTCATCCCCAATGAAATACATGAATATGGTCTTTTCATAAATCAAACTTAAGGTATTCTACTGTGTAAGACACTCCAGCGTGAGCCAACATTTGCGGCCAGTCACAGCCTGAATATTACTCATAATTCAGTTTATAACCAATGCTGCACAGTCTGTGGCTGCCCAGAGGGTGCATCAACTCAAAACATTGTCTGCCATTATGTGCTACTGGGTTGGAGGTGGGGGACAATAGCGTGGAAAAAATGTTATTTTCAAAAACAATCCTTTCCCACTCAACAATGCCATATCTAGGCTATTTCCTGTGTATTCTGGTTGTGAGATTTCTGATGCGAGGGCATTTGTCACGGGTTTCAAAGGCGTATCAAACAACAAAGGCAAACTTCATCCCTGGAGAGAAACTACTCATTTTCAAACTTTTGCCATCTCTTGTAAGTTGCCCTTTGTTTTGTCAACTACTGAGCTGGCCTTTGTGTTGTAACCATTTTTCTGCCATATTCTTTGCCTATTGGCAGCAGTTAAGATACAACAGGCTGAATCCTTCCTCGTATTCACATCTAGGATAAAATTCCCCAAACACACGAGGAAGATAACACTAGTTACAAATGTACATTGAAGGATATGGTCACAATTTTTCAAGTCTGATTTAAAACAATAGTCAGGTCCCCATATAAACAAACAGGTTTTGCTGTCTGTAATAATTCCTCCTGTTTATACTGATCATTAGAGGATCCCCTCCAAATGCACTTTCAATGTAAGTGATGGGAGGCAAAATCCACAGTCCTCGTTTTGAGCAAAAAATTCATTTCAAAGTTTATCTGAAGATAATATGAGGCTCCAGCAGTCTGAGCTAGTCAAATAAAGTGGATATTTTCCACAGTTACAGTCTTTTTAATAAAAAATTCCCTCTTTGTGTCTCGACGGACAGTGTTTTCCTGTTCAGCTGCAGTGGAAGGATCGTAACAAAAAGAGGGAATTTGGCACTAAAAAGACAGAAACTTTAAAAGATATTGACTTGATCTGACTCATTTGGACAGCTGAGGCCTCATATTATCTTCAAATAAACGTTTAAATACATTTTTGCACAGAAGAAAGGCTGAAGTCTCCCATCATTTACACTGAAAGTGCATTATGAAGGGATCCTCTAATGGTCAGTATGAACAGGAGGAATGATTATGACAAGAGCTGCGAGCTCAGGACAGTCTTTATTACATATTAAGAAACTAATTAATCCAAACCTCCACCCACCACCACGTTATTCTAACTTAAACACTTAAACTATGCATGTTTTTTGGGGGCACAGCTGTTATACAAAGCATATTTTGCAACTGAATTTGGACACAAGCTCATTCCCCTTAAAAAATGTAACCCTCTTCACTTAAAATAAAGTTGGGATTGAGAAGAAAACTCAGATTAGGGTTCGAATTATTGGTCAGTTACTACCTCACTGACCGAAGACTCTCCCAATTCTGCTTCTAAAGTGAGGAAGAGGATGTGCAATATGTCTGTTACTATAGTGTTATTATGTGTAATCGGCAACTCAGGATTTGATCCACTGTACTCCAAAGTTAAAATGAAAACTATTATTTTTAGGTGAGGCATCAGGCATCAAAAACAACACCAGGCAAAACTTCTCACAACAAGGCTTATTACTGTATCATGTCAGTAAAAAGTTGGACTAGTATGGTCAAATTACAAGGCTGGAGATGAGCAGGCCTCCGAGTTTCAAGATCCACAGTTGTTATCCCACTAATTTATTCTGTGAGTAGCTGAAAGAACACACACACACACACACAAACACACACACATCACCAGCCGACAGCAAGCACGAAACAGTATATTGCAGTATACAGTACATTAAGTACATTTCTAATTTTGAGGTACTTGTACTTTACTTGAGTATTTCCATTTGATGCTACTTTATACTTCCACTCCACTACATTTCAGAGGGAAATATTGTACTTTCTACTCCACTACATTTATTTGACAGCTTTAGTTACTTTCAGATGAAGATTTGACACAATGGATAATATAACAAGCTTTTAAAATACAACACATAGTTAAAGGTGAAACCAGTGGTTTCCAACCTTTTTGGCTTTTGACGTCTTACAAGAAGCAGTGTGTAGTTGGGGTCACATTTCAGATGTCTATGAGTTGTTAACAGCTCCACCAAAAAGTGATTTTTCCCTCTAAACTTCTCACATGGTTTTATTTCAATAAATGTTCAAATGATTCAATATTTCACCAAAAATCAAAGATTAGAGAAAAAGTCCAAACACTGAAAATACATTTGAGTATCCGAACATCTTTTCTTCTTTTTTCTTCTTTCCTCTCCCATTAATCATCTCACGACCCCTCAGATTTATCTGGTGACCCTTTGGAGGGGCCCGACCCCTAGGTTGGGAACCACTGGACTAAACTAGCTAACTGTATATAAAGTAGTTGAAACTAGCTCCACCTCCAGCAGCTACAACAGTAACATGCTGCTCTAACACTGATGCTTCAGTATTAATAATCTAATGATGTCATATATAATAATATATCAGTCAGATGAAACCACTACTTTTACTGTAATAGTTTAACTACATCAAGCTGATAATACTTATGTACTTTTACTTAAGTAGGATTTTTCATGCAGGACTTTTACTTGTAATGGAGTATTTTTACATTGCTGTATTGGTACTTTTACTAAACTAAAGGGTTTGAATACTTCTTCCACCACTGATCAGCTGCTTGCAGCCACTTGCAGGAGACATACAATGCCATAGTCGCAGATGTTTCTTTCCCTGTGAGTGTTCGTGTTCTACAGGACTGAACACACTGCACACAGATAGAAAAATTAAGGATTTTTCCTTTCGCTCACTTTTAACGGTTTTCTTAAGAGAGGTGCAAGCAGCCTTTCCCTTTCATTCTGCTCCCCGATTCCTTAAAAAAGACAAACTCCCTTTCCTGCCAGGCTGATGTGTGTAGAGCTATATTTTATTTAGCCAACTGTGATTCTCAGAAGCACAAGCGTACTGTAACATGCAGAAGCTCAGTCATAATATTGATGGATTTGGAAGGCTATCTGTAATTTATGAGTGTTTGACGCCTCTCAAAACCTGACAAACATCCTGCTGGGATCAAGCTGTGTTGATAAAGGCTGGCTATGTATTATGGTCCTTTCAGTAAGCAGCAAGCTTTATTTGAGTTCAGAAATCATCAACGCTTGACAGAACTAGGCACAACGCTGACATCGACATCATGTTGTTGATGATGGACATGCTGGTGCAACTGCAGGACACTTTCAGGAGCTGATTTTTCCCACCATACACAGTGAACTGCTCTCACCCTAATGCATACTGCTCTCACTTTGTCTTTTTGATGGACATTTTCAGATCAACACAAATTGATGTTAGTGAGTTTTCTTACCTCAGACTCATCCGTGAATTCCTCACTAGGATTTCTGCCCTGATAGAAGATTGAAAGGCTTTAAACAATCTAATAGGAGGTATTATTAATAACTTAAAACACCAATGATAGGAACTGTGAGACAACTGGATGTTGGTTGATGTATTTGAATATAATCTTAACTAAAACATTGTTTATATTGTAGGCAGTATCTACAATATCTATTTAGACATGTACACAAAGATATCACATATAACTATCATTATTCTATATTTCACGCTACATATGTAAAACATGTTAGATAACAGGCTTAATCAAAGCAAAAGTCAACAGACAAAATTCACCGACCACATTTCTCATTTATTTTGATGCAGCTACGTATTAAACATCATTAGTCAGCTAGCGTTAGCATGCTCTGCTTACCTGCTCCTCCACTTCCGCCATCATTATTAGCTGTATCCAAAAATAATTGTTAAACTATCTTACTGCGTGTGTAAGAAACACATGTTAAAGATCCGCAATAGCGCTGTTAGGTTTATTTAATGTCAAAAACATCCGTTAAACAACGATGTGATTGTTTGTTGTCGAAGCCTGCTGCCTGTCATAAGTTCAATCACATGACTGAGACAGAACCGTGAGGAATTATGGGTAGTGAAGTCTTTCGGACAAAGAGACGAAACCAACCGTCGAGACAGAAAAAGGTGAAGTTAATGACCCCTAATTGACGAAAAAAGGACAGGTGAAATCTAAAAATGTCTTTCAACTTTGTATTTATATTTTTCAAAAGCTTTTACGCATGTAAATCTAGTTTTTACCCGTTTTTAACTCCTGTATGGTCTATTTTTTACTAGTCTACGAACGTTAATGAAAAAGTAGCTTTGTGCATTAAGCGTTAGCTTATTTCTTCTCAGTGTTTAAGCTTGCTGTCTTAAATTGACAATGTCTGAAACTGCTTCAATGACAGGATCATATTCTCTAAACTACAAATCATATGTTCAGGAAAGGTTTTATTACAACTCCAATAACTTTGAACAGGTGCCAAATACAATAAATTAACTTCCCCTAAGTGGATAAATCAATTAATGGCTGCAGTGGAGGAAGTATTCAGATCCATTAACTAGGCTACTTAAGTAGAAGCCGCGGTTGAAAGTAACTAAATTTATTTCAGTACGGTTTTGAAGTACTTTTGAGGTACTACTTTACTGGAGTATTTTTATGCTACATTACATTTCTTTTCCACTATTTTTTATTCAATTATTGTACTTTCAACTCTTATTTTTCACCTGACAGCTATACATGCAGAAACATACTACTGTAGGTACTACTAGAGGTAATTTTGCTGCATAATGAGTACTTTTACTTATAATACTTACAAATAGGTACATTTTGCTAACAATTCTGTAATACTTTCACTAATGTAGGATTTTAAATGCAGCCCTTCTGAGTATTTTTACATTGTTGTGTAGCTACACTTACACCACTGAGTAAAAGTAGCAGCACCTAAATATAAAAGTCAATACATGTAAGTCCTGCATTAAAAGTCCAAAATTATTATAATTTTTTTAACAAAATATACCAAAAGTAAAAGTACTAAACTGTAGTGTAGCATTAAATGCAACTACTAAGTATGTTAAGTACTTGGTATTGTACACAAGTACCATAGTTGAGTAAATTACTTTCCACCAATGGCAATAATGTTGGGAAAAAATCCTCTGCATACTGTGATGACCAAAAAAAATGGATTTGTTTTAAACTCAGAGTGAAAGGTTTAAGTCTTAATGTTAAAATTACCCAGAAGGTTGTGTTAGTGCATGTTTTAAATACAGTTAATTATATTTCCAGACATTCCTGGACTCGGTTGCCAGATGAAACCCTCAGATATCAGTCAGCTCTCCTGGTCCTTCTTCACCCTGCTGACAGCTGCTTGCCAGAGTCCAGATGAATGCCAAAGGTATGATTTGCCTCTTCTTTATTGAGATTGTCTCACACCCCCATCTCCCCTCATCCATCCTCAGGAGAATCCTAATGCACTGATACCAAGAGGGAATAATTTTTTTTCCTTTACAATCTACTTAGCAATGATTTATTGATTGTGGCTTCCACCCTCACAGAGAATTACCGATCCTTTTTGGGAAATCAGATTTTCACACCTTTCATGAGTGTGTATGTGGCGCAGGTCTCCAGAGACAGTGTGAGGGGGAAACTGACTTTGAGGAGCAGCGGTGTGTGAATCTCTGCGGTGTCACTCCTCTGCTGCCAATGGTATGCCCAATGGATGGCCCTGTGATTCTCTGTTGCTCTCCCCGTCTCTCTCTATAGTTTTGCATTATTTATTGGTTGATAAATACAGCGTCCGGGCTTCATTTCAATATGTTTTCATCCCCCTTTCAAACCTTTAGAACACTTGGTTTGCCCACTCTCATATCATAAGCATGCAGGAGCCCCTCTGAGGTATAAGCATATCATAGAAAAAAAAAAGGAAAATAATAAAAAACAACCCTTGCCCTCATAGGAGGAGTCAGATTAGTGTGCTGAAAGCTTTGATGCTCCAGAATGTCAGCTTCGTGGATCGATCTGGCAAAAAACACACGCACAGCTGACCAATCAGAGGCGTCTATCTGTTGTGGACCTGCTGGGCACCGTGGTTTACAAGCTTCAAAGAGCTCCTTTTAATACACTGCTTTGATAGCCCTCAGCCTTCACTGACCCACCAACCATCCACTAGGGAGCATTTTAGCTTTAGTGGAATAGAGAGGGATAACTGTTGATCATATTAATGAGTATGGAAAAAAAAAAAAATCAACTCACATCTTGATTACTTATACACTGGCCTGCTATTCTAAGAGAGAGAGCGCAGAGATGCAGTGGAAGTAGATTTGATTTTATGTAATTTTACATATAGTATAATACAAACTGCATTTTTAATGAGTTATTCACATTTAATCATTAGCACTAGGTAGAAATTAGCATGGATAATGGTGCTTTGGTCATTGAACTACATCCATTTACAACGAGAGAGGGGAACACTATGGTTAATAACCCTAAGGGGGAGACAAATCATCATCTACCATACCACATTAGACGTTGAGGGTAGGAGGGTAACAAAGCTGAACAAATATACAAAATATACATTATTACTGTGCACACAAATGTAATAGTCAGTAAGTAGCTCTTGAAATAAAGAACCTTTGAGAAATTAATCCCCCTCCCCTCAAAACAACAGTATATTTGTCTTATTTTAACATATAGATGCTTTCAGCCATGATTTGTGTAAAATATGTGCATTATATACATGTTAGAACTCAATCAGCCTTCATTGTAACTTTTGCTCAAATTATTCCTGCAAAAACTAAATTTAAGACTTAAAAGGAGACATATTTTATTCCTGCTGTAGCACTTAAAACAAATTTCTGATGGCTAATATCAGACAATATTTTGTCTGTGTCCTTGCATTAGGCTACTTAAGTCCTACAAGGAATTCTAACTCATTAGGTTCCAGCAGAAAAACAAATCAGCTAATGACAGTATTCATTTATTTGCTTTTTTCAGCAGTAGGACATTTACAACAGTGATAACGGGTTTTAAATAAAGCTGTCATGGACTGATTGCAGATAACAGATGATCTAAGTAATGCTTAGAATACATTTGTTATCTCATAAAATCATGTAACCTGACAAAGCAAACATTATTTGACAATAATACATTACATTAATGTTTATAAGAGATGACAGGGCAGTCTGACACGTACTGTAATATTGTCAGGTGTCTTTTGTGTAGATGATAAATCTTATTTTTTCATAAATTGTTCAGTCTGGCTTATTGTAGTTCACATGTGTGCTGAGGCCTATCCCAGAAAAACACCCACGACAGGTCACCAATATGACAGAGAGCTGGTAAAAGCCATAGATTCTCAGCTGTACCAACTATCCATGTTGAATTCTGTTATATATTATGACAGTAATGTTGAGTATTGATCATTTTCTTTCTCCGTTCAATAACTAGAGGAGACTGAAACCCCTCACACTGGGACAGCACCTGTAAGACCACTAGCTATTAGCATGGGTATCTGATGACGCTGGGGGACTCTCTGCTAACCACTGATTCTCCAGCTATTGGGGGTGTTTGGTGAGCGGGAGGCAGAGGGGAGGCAAGTGCTTTTTCTTGTATCTGCAACCTGTTCCTGAGCTGTGGCCAGACTGAGTGAACAGAGAAGAAATGAGACAAACCTTCTCCCACATGTCTGCTCTTTCCAACACACACACACACACACACACACACACACACACACACACATAGACACAGGCACAACTCACAGTACTGCTTTAATCAGGGGTCTGAGGGTTACTTTAAAAAATGAAGCTAATCCGTTACACATCCCATGCTTAGACTCACTAATGTAATTTCTTATGGTGATTTAGTAAATATCCCTTTTTATTACGGATTTTTACAATAAGATTACAGTTATCCCATTACGTGTAATTACATTACTCCAGGAGCTTAAATTAATAAACACACCCAATTTGGTGGCATGATTGCAAATAGGCAAAGCTAGCTGTTTTGAAATGAAGTAATTAACGGCCGCGTAAGATGGTGAGAGATGTGTTGGCCCCTTATCCTCCAGCCTCAGAGGCCAGGGGAAGATTAGAGCTCTGATCTCATTCCCAGCACTTGTTTGGAGTCTGTCAGGAAGAGAAATGCCAGCATTAGTGAGGTACCGCCACACTCCTGATATGATGAAATAAGGAGAAAAGAGGAAAGGGAAAAAGATGGAGGGATGGACAGAAAGGACCCTGCCCTTCTCTGAAGTGTCACTAGCTTGTTTATTCTATTTTTATCGTAGCTGCCGGGGCAAAGATTCCCATTTTTCCTTTATTTTTTCCCCCCACCTCCTAACAAAAACCACTGCTCTCATTTTTTATAGGTCTTGCAAACTCTCATGCCCCAGTGAAAATTACATTGTGAAACGGTAGAAATTTCAGGGCTGCCTGTGCTCTCCGCTGTCCCTCTGAGCTTTCAAACAGTCAACAGACTGTGAAGAATAAATAATAAAAAACTATTGATTATTTTGATGACTGCAAGATTCAATTAGGTATTAATTTTGCCCTCCAGTGGACCTATCAAGCAACTCAAAAGAGAGGAGGTGGGAGGTGGGGGTGGACCCAAATGCATGCAGAGTGTGGCCAGGCTCAGACAGAGGGGAAAATGTGTTTACCTCGGCGGGCAGAGAGGTGCATTGATGCGCAGTGTCCCACATTTAAGTGCTCCACAAATGAAGCCCTGATGACTAGTGACATTGTTACCAGGGATATGAGTATTGACCAGCCGGCTCACGTTTTTAACGACAGCTTAAACTATTTCTATTGATTAACATTTTCATAGATTATCATGTGTCATATCAAAGAGGGCTGATTCTAGTGATGAGCACATTAAAAAGGCCCCTCTGGGGAGGAACGAATCGACCACCCTGATAAAAGTGAGGGAGGGGGGGGGGGGGGGGGGGGGTGTTGATGGGTGTAGGGGCAAGATAAGACTTACTACCCTTTTTCCTTTCTGTGGCTATATGCGATGGTAACCTTTCCTTTGCTCAGACATATTTAGGTTGGACCTGATTCATAAATAAGGAAGAGGGCCGTAGTCCTGCTGCTCTGTGTCTTAGAGCCTGAGGTGGGGTGAAAACTGTCTGAGGAGCTCTCCAGTCAGAAGACACAAGGGGGAAGAGACAGAGAGAGTGAAGGTGGGAGGGAGTGTGTGTGCGTGTGTGTGTGTGTGTGTGTATGTATGTATGTGTATGTCAGAGAGAGAGAGAGAGGGAGGAGGTGACATCTCCAGTGCTTGTTTTAGGAAGCAACCTCAGCCATAAACCTGTGGTGGCCATTCACATACACGAAGATTCAGGAGGCTGTTTCTGGTTCAGTAGCAAGCATGTACTAGCTGGTCCCTGTGCTGTGGTGGCATGTTATAGCTGCTGTTTGACTGACTTCAACATTTGGACATTGTGAAAATCTTTTATACTCTTTTTCTCTGGAGCTTCATTTAGGTAAGGACACTTTTTACTGGACGTCTTTTCTTGGAACTTGACTTTTAATATTTGTAAAAGTTAGAATTATATCTGTAAACTGTTCCTAGAGATGTCTAAAGGAAGCATTTTAACCTCTAATCACACTTGATAAAATGCTTTTAAACATGCTTTTTTGTATTTTTAACTCACAACATTTCTTTTTTTTTTTTTTTTTAAAGTTCTTAATTTTTCACTCTGCTGAATATATTCTACTCCAAGATGTTAAGACAGATATTACTCCTGTCATGTCATGTAGATGTTGTTCACTCTTGTTTCTAAGTGCTGACAAAAATGAAAATAATTGGGAGAAATTTGGGGAACATCAGTGGCTTCATCTCTTGTTTAAATCAGGCCTTAAGTTCATGTTGCCTCACTCTGCTGCAAGATGTCACCTTTGATCTCATTTTGTGTCCCCAACTACATGAAAATTGATGTAATCACTGGTGTGTATTTCGCTCATATCTCCCTTTTAAGATGTAGAATTAGATTTATTTCATTTATTTATCAGCACACAGCCCATGGACCTCTTTGTACGCTGCTGTCAGCTTAGTGTTTGCTGAAGATGAGGCACATGTCAGGTAGTAATGAGCCCTTGGAGATGGATGTATCACCGTTTTAGGACTGCAGGGTATAATGGTAAAGCCACGCGATCCGTAACAGTTCTTCACCAGGCAGCAGCCGGCAGTATCAGCGGGGTAGCACCAGCCAGATAAAAGAGAGAGCTGGAGAGGGAGGGAGCAGGAGAGAGAGGGAGAGTGATGAGTGAGCGATAGAAAGGAGAAGCTGGGTAGAGAGATAGTGAGTAGAGACATAGAGAAGGAGCTGGTTAGGGTGAGACGCTGAAGCAAATCTAACCAGGGGTGTTTTCTCTTTTTTTTTTTCTCCTTCCTGTCTCCCACCTGGGCTCCCAGCTCCCTCCAGGATCCGATGATTACAGGGCAGCTGAGCAAGCCGCTGCTCTCCCTGCGCAGCGACATGAGCGCGGCAGAACTCCGGGCGGACGACAAAGCGGCCACCCCAGACAGCGATCTCAACGACGAGCCCCTGCTCCTGCCCTCCGAGGCCACGGACAGGGAGGGCACTCCCAACAAGCTGTACGGTAAGTTGGCTCACGCCTCCCGTTCGTCCTTTCCTCTTCGCTGGCTGAAGTCTGGTTTAGGCAGCGGTGAGGTGAAAACAGAGCTTCCAGTGATGGGACAGGTGTCAGCAGTGTCAGGCAACAAACTTAAGTTTAAGTGCTATGAGCAAGTAAATATTTGGCTGGATATGTGAGTGGGGAAATTGTATTTTATGTCATGTTTGTGCAATTAGATGTTTCATGCACCTTCAGACTTCAAATTTTCTTGGAAAAGCAGTTAATTTGTGTGGGAGACAGTCTGGTCAGTTGAAAGTGTATTGCTATTACAGGTAATTGTATTGCAGAAATGTTTCTCTTGAAGATGCAGTATTTTTTTATTCTACTGTCCTTTAACAAAAGTATTACTGGATTATTTGATGCTTTATTAGTGTTGTATATGTTTGGCAGCAGCTGTGCATGACTCTCTATATAGAATCTATTTAAAAGTTGAACTGACGCATAAAAATCTAAGTTTTACCTGTCAGGATATTTCACTTTGACCCCACCTTCACAGTCCTGGCAGTGCTGAGTAATATTCAGTATTTATTCCTTAAAATGTTTAAGATAAATCCTAACTCAGTGCTAAGTAAAATTAAAACCTCTACTTTATGGCAAATATTGTGTTTATTCAACATTAAAATTATATTTGAAATGTAAATAATTTGATGATGAGTGCAGGATGTAATATTGTGTTTCCATATTACTTAGGCTTCTTTTCTTATGGTTACTTATTCCCTCTGTTATTTTTAACTTTTGTTATCCACAGTTGCAAATGATCTTCAAAATTAGCCAATTTCTATATCAGCATGCCTCATTATTTTTGCAGTTATCTCATTATTTGAGTGTTCACACTCTGCTTTGGTTGTGTGTAAATAAGTGTGTTTTTTTAAATTTTTTATTATGAGCTGTCTCAGTCATGTGGACTAATTCAATCACTGGGCCTCGTTATGAATCAATAAGCATAATGATATTAATTACAATTCAAATTATTTATTGTAATGGGGAATATATTCCTAACGTGTTTTTTTTTATTATTAGAGGATCTTTAATGATTATTATGATTAGAAATTATTACAAACTTAAAATTTGTTTTTGCATCATATCTGTCCAGTAACTGCAGATTTAATAGATTTATCGTTATAGAGAGACAACAAGAATTTATATATTTAAGTTCAAATAAATGATTAGAAGTGTTCTCCCAAGATCCTGTTTTTATCTTCTTAGTTTCAGTAGCACATTTGTTATAGGAGACCAGTTCAGATATTATGTAAAACACATTTAAGACGTCCTACAAAGAGCTGATTGTCTTGACACATCCTCATTGTTGATCCTTTTTGTCAAATTTTACTATTATTATTATAGTATTATCATATTTTTTGATGTGGATACAAGTGACAAAATCATTTTTTTGTGGCTTTAGATTTTGGTTTCTAATTTGAATATTTATACAAACTATCTTGTCTCCTCTGCTTCTGACTGTTTTTCCATTTGTGAGAGTTAAACTGTGTGTTTATTTGTGTTTGTGTGTGTATGTGTGAGACTATGTAATAGATTTTTTTGCCGGATATGAATTTACACTGCAGTAACCAGTGTTTATTTTTTATGTTTTTAAGATTTTAATGAGAGATGTTAATGGAATATCAGTATATGTAGATCTCTATCTGACCCTCTCAGTCTGTGTGTGTGTGTGTGTGTGTGTGTGTGTGTGTGTGTGTGTGTGTGTGTGTGTGTGTTTCCTGGGAAGTGGCAGAGAGTAAAGTGCCTATAGACTGAGGTTGCAAAACATTTGTGAATGAAACAAAATAAGAATTTGGAGGGATAGCCAAATATTACTCTCAAACCTAATCAGTTAGAGTTCAGCTGTCTTTTAAATCCTCATTTCAAGAATAACCCGAGGCTAGAGGCTTCTAAACAAGGACTGTGTGCTGCAGGATTTGTCTCAAAAGTGTTGCAATTTGGTCTAATAAGCATCAAGTCTCTCCTTTTTCTCTTTCTGATCAGTGTCTATCCGGCTCCTCTCCTGCTTCTCACTTTTTTCTTCTTCTTTTGTTCATACTTTGATGCCTGAAATGCATAAAATGTTGCTAAATGCTTTACTGTGTATTTTTATTTCAAGCTAATTTAAATTTTGCACATCAATGAGAAATAAACCCAGGAAAAGCACGTACCACTTTTTTTTTTTTTGGTATGTTGCTAATTCCTAGAACAGTAGGAATAAGGTTACAGCTATTTCTCTACTGTATGTTTACCTTCACGCCTTGGGTCCATTTTGTGCTTGGTGTTCGCTGACAGCCTATTGTCACACTGCATGTGGCTGGTCGGAGCCGCTCCAGTGTAACTTGTGAATTTTGAGGGGGGGGGGAATGGTTTCTCACTGCCCGGTGGCGGAGCCCTTGGCTGTGCCAGCGGCAAGTTTGGTTTGGGAGCCGCTGCCCACATGACCTGTCAGAGAGAAAGGCAGGGACTGATGAGGAGATGTAGCAGTCGTGTCTTCTGCTGGGAGGGGGTGGTGGTGGTGGTGGGGGTGGAGGGCTAGGAAGAGAGACGGTAGGGAGTTGAAGAAGAGAGACTCAGCATCTTTCTTTACATTTCCTTAAATGCCACCAGAATAAAGGGAAAGGTATGGTGATTGTGATAAGAGGCTCAAATGTGTTTACTCAGTCAAGAATGGTGACAGAATCCCATTTCTGGATAGACTGTTTTTCGGGGTATTCTTTCAGCTGAAATATGAGTTAATGTTTTGGTGTTTTTCATGTTTTTCACGGCAACTGATGGATTATATTACCTTGATTTAAGCATAATACGAACATTAAGGTAAAAGCCTGTTTATCTTAGTTCCTGAAAAGTTGACAGTTTGAGGATGTGTGATTTCCACATGATTGGAAGTATTGGCTTGTATTTGTGTTTGCAGTGAAATCTTATGATTGTAAGGAGGTTACATTAAGTTTGCAAATCTCAACGTTTTACTATCAGTATGAACGCTAATTCTGTGAGAACAACCCTGGACAGAGCCTTTAAACTACGCCTGACATTATTCAGTGTTCTCTTTATGTGCTGATGTGCTGTGCAGAAGCCACAATATTAAGATTGTTCCCCTTTACTTGCGTTGTGATGAAGAAGCAAGAGATGAGGATGTACTTTGGATTCCCATGTGAAATGAAAACTTTGCTGTGTTTTATATCTATTATTTTGCATAATCTCTCTGATAGAATGCTCCAATTTTATGATTGACAGCCTGACACAAACACTGTTATCACATGCACAGAAAACCTGCACACGCTAATAGTTTCAAGGAAATGCAAATCGCATCGAGAGTTAATTTGCTCTACTACGGTATCTATCATGCAGACAGAAAAAAAAAAAGATCTTGAGTTAGAATAGTAGTTAGAATAGTTTTACACACATGTACACGTAGTGTATCCGTAACACAGCTAGTTGAAAGTTTACATCTTTTGGTTCATGATTAAAACAGAGAATTTTCTTGAGGTCTTCTGCTGAGGACGACCTACAACTTAAGAGTTATAGACTCCCAGAAAATATCTTGTAGAGTTGTACAGTATCTCTTATCACTAGACCTTTTTAGGACAAAAGATGTGTTAAATGTGCAACTTTTTACTTTACTGTACCTTACTTTTATGGCACTATAGAGCCATAAAAATGTTTTAGACTGGCGATATTGAACAGTTTTGAGTCATTATTGCTGTAGTCTCGCATAGCCGGACCTATCTCCACAGCGCTGTGCCAGCAAATGATTGCTGTCACTCTGTGAAATGTTGATATCTTTGCGTGCCTGTATTGAGATGGATTACGTGGTATATATGTATATGTTTTCATATTTAGAGAGCCCAGCACAACTTTTCTTCCCTATAGAGTTGATGTGTGACTTTAGTTTTAGTGCTTTAATACAATGTATAGGAGTTTGTGCCAGTATGAGAAGAAGAAGAAGTCACTGGGAGACAATGACAGTAGCGGTCATGTTTGTCTACAGTAAATCGTCCATGTTCTACACCCACCACATGCTTACTGCGTTGGTGAAAGGGTCGTTCTCCTCCTAAAAGCTTGCCTGTGCAAATAGTCTTCCACTTCAGCTAACAGGGGCTACGAGGCACCACAAACATCCTGCCGCCTTGTATTTATTCCAAGTAGAAGTGGACATTAGGTGGGAAAGCTGTGGTTAGTAGGGCAAGCAATTTTTTTTTCAAAGGACGAGATGGTGTTGGATGCGTACAGTTTCTGTCTTCTCTTCTCAAGCAAATCTCCCCCTTTCAGACATCAACAGACAAGATAATAAGACACTCAGAGCACAATTCCGTATTATATTCAGCAACCAAAGGCTCATCTCTTGTCAGTTTGCATTTACTCTCCCAAGGATGTGACGCTTCTATCATCATGCTGTCAAAGAGAGCCAGGCTGGAACGACAGGAGCACTCATTTCATACACTTACTGTCTACATGAAATGGTCTGCACTTATACGGATTCTGCCAAAATGGTGGAACATTTTCACAAAGGTCACCTAGAGACCCCCCTCCCCAAAAGAGCAAAATGAATCTTCTACTGATTCCTGGCGTTGGAGGTCATTCAGAACAAAAAGTCCACACCGAATGCCATATTGATTGTAATGCTGCACCTTGCTTTTGTGTCTTTACAATCTTATTAGTCTTCACTTACAATAAGATTGTACACTTGATAGTGAAATTAATTTAATCCAGAGTATTCAACGTGCCACCCACACAGGACAGTCTTTGGTTTGGACAGTACGTGGAGATTTGTCATCAACAACGTTACTATACTTTTCTTTAAATGCGGCTTCGAACTGTTTTAAGTGTTTTTGTGTCCAGTGTTTTGATTGTTTTGTTGATGGACACTTTGTTTTCCCCACATACAAAAAGATGGAGCTGCTGAGAACTTGAAAAATAAAACTATTAGTGGATGTTGGTGAGATATTTCCAAGAACATCTCAAAAAACAACAACTAAAAACAAAGTATTTCACCTTTTGACAAACAGTTTGCTTTAAAGTTTTTACATTAGTTCTTTGATTGACGTCCTCTGGTGTAAGTCTTGTATTATGTCCAGGTGCAAAACAGTTAAGTACTTTAATTTCTTGTATATTAAAAGCTAAAGCAGTATGAAGGTAAGTGCTTAGTGCTTACTTTAAAATATTAGTATATAATATACACCTGGGACAAACCTTCTCTCTTTCGTTCAGAATTTTCTTTTGCCTTTTGCAAATTCATACACACGTAGACACGCAAAGAGACACGCACACACACACACTGCTGGAGGCACGAGTTCTTATTATTTTTGTGTAATCAGCTTAGTGAGCAGGATGCATGGTGGGATAGGCTGCTTGCTGATGCAAAGAGCCTTGTAATGTTGTGTGGTGAGGTTAAGTAATAAAGTGGCACAAACCCAGTGCTGAATGAGCCATGCTGAGTAAATAAGAGTGGATAAAGGAGACCGAAGGGGGAACAAGTCTCTCCCCAGGAGGTGGATCTCATTATGGGGATTTCAGCTGTCTGCGCACACTTGAAAACAAGCTTAATGCATGCCTATAAAGCAGGTGTAATACATTTGCTAATGTGCCCGCAGTGCCCATGGCTACAGCAACACAATCACTGCGTGGCATTGAGGACAGGGAGGGAGGATGAGCACAAGGCGGACTTCTTGTTTTTGATGCAAACAGCAGCAAAGGTCATCAGGTTTCACGGATGCTTGGTTATACAGAAATGACTTTGAGCAACACAGAGAACTTCAAAATAACTGACAATATAATTCTCCCCATTGTTTGTATATTAAGAAGATTATTTTTGTCTTGACTAGAAAGTATTCCAAACAAAAGCGTGTTTCAAGTTCTGTAGACGGACAGCTGTGGAGAAAATAAATTGAATTTCAATATGCGTTTTATTTTAGTCATACACTTCCTTTAAGTTGGGAAATCATTTTTTTTTAAAAAACGTACATGTTGTGTAGCATGCGCTCCATAACCAATATCAATAAGCCTTTCATGTAGAGCTAACAAAGAGGCATCACATCTCCTGGCACGGACACGGTTGGTGTTGTTGAGATGTAATTGAAGCTGCAAGGGTCACATTTTCGGGAATAGAAATTACAGTCTTGTCTTTGACTTGTGTGGCGTGAACCAGAGATGCATCCCACAGCCCTTGTGTCCTTCACAAGCCTTTATTATTTATAACGCTTGCTCTTTGAGCAATGACCAGTACTAATGCATAACCTTCTGTCCTTCTGGCTGATTCGCTTCCTTTGAAACCAAAGATTGAGGCAGGAGAAGTGGGTGTATGGTGGATGAGGCAGGGGTGTGGGCGGGCGAGGGGAGGGGGGGGGGGGGGGGGGGGTAGTATAGGGCAGTGGAGATATAGCTGAGGATGTGGAATAACACTGTGATGCTTCTTTTCTCCAGAATAGAGTTATGGGCTTCAAAGCAATACTATTTCCTGACATCCCTCCCTCCACTATTTGTCTGCTCCACCAGAATAATGTGCTGGGAGGGGAGAGGTGGGGTGGGGTACATGATTATTTGCTTGTTTCCACCTGTACCCACTCAGTTCTGTAAATATCACCGCAAGAGGGGAATACAGTTACAACTAATACAGGACTTTTTCCAGATAAACTCATTTCTAGATAAACTCCATTTAGCTCAGGTTCAGTGGAGGTAAGATATACTCTTGTGCAGCCTGTATCACCTGATGTTATCCTATAGTGATTGAGCCTGTGCTGCAGTGCCGGTGTGATTCATTGTTATTATACCTCTATGACAGAAGGAACGGGTGAGGGGGGGGGGGGGGGGGGGGGGGGGGGAGAGGAGGCTTTGAGGGGCAAGGGGTAGAAAGTGGGACATAGGCAGCATTAGTGCCGGATAGCCTGGGGGGCCCAGGCTGATGTGTCAGGCATGACATGTGGGTGTCTAGCCCACCACACACACACACACACACACACACACACACACACACACACACACACCACGATGGACTGCCCTCACACCCCACTGGCTTCTTCTGAATGTCCTGCACTTGGCCAACGCATGATGGACAAAAAAGGACACACATTTTTATTGTTGTTCCAGTTTGATGAGACTCATTGCTAATGATACAACATTATCATCAATTATATTCTGTCAATTCTGGTTTCTTAATTAATCAGTTAATTGTTCCTCCTATAAAATTGTGAAAAATGCCATTCACAACTTTACAGAGCCCCGGGTAATAACCTTCACATTGCTTGTTTTTATCTGAGTAACAGTCCAAAACTAAAAGATAATGCATTTACAATGACATAAAACAATCAGTAAATCATCCTGTTTGAGAAGCTGAAACCTGCAAATGTTTGGCATTTCTGCTTAATAAATAATTTGCAACCATTAAGCAATTGTCAAAATTGTTGTTGATTACTTTTCTTCTGATTGACTAATCCTTTCAGCACTAGTCATTTTCAGCTTATAACTTTGTGCAATTTGATTTTGTTCTTTTTGTCTTTTGTTAAAGTCTTAAATAGAGCGTAAACTTAAACTTATTTTCATCATCGATTCATCAAAACATTAGAAAATAGTGAAAATTCAATCACTGTTTCCGGGAGCCCAGGGTGACATCTTCAGTTGTCTTGTTTTGTCCGACCGTCCAAAACTCAAAAGATATTCAGTTGACAATGATAAAAAAAAAATCCTCACATCAGAGAAGCTGGTACCAGATAATGTTTGGCAATTTTGCTTGAAAATGAACTTGGTTATTTTTTTTTATCAGCTAATTGATTAATTCAGCTCTTGTCGTAAGAGCCTTGGGTTTATATACAGACAAAGTAGAGATGTATGACAGAGTGAGAGGCGCAGGGTTGTCGGCTGCAGGCAGCAGAATCCTATTTACAGCAAATATCATTTAAGTAATTCAGGAGGAGGAGCAATTGTGAAGCAGCCATCTCCTAAAAGGCTTACAGCTCTCTAAAGCTAGTCTTCATCTCACCGTCCCGCCTTCACTGATGGCCGTAAAAGGATGAAGAATAATTTGGATTGTTATTTGCCTCTTTCAACCCTGAGCTAATCAGGTTGATATTGCTTTGGGAATGAGGAGGGCGCTCCATAACAGATGTGCTCATGTGCAAAGTGTCCCAAGTCCCCCGTGAGGATGCAACACAAAAGCCCTCTTCTCCCCTCCCTCCTCCGTTCCTCTTCCCTTCTCCATCTTCCTCTCTCCATCACACCATCTCTCCTTCTTGACCTTTGAAATGGGCATTGCCTCTTCTCACCAATTTACCTCCCTCTGGTCCCTCTTGTGCGTGTTCTGCTTCCATCTCCACTACAGCATCAAGGGAGAGACAGGTAAGAGCTGGAGCAGAGCACTCTCATGTCAGAGAGCCTTTTGGTGAAGACCTGTGGCCACGAGTGAGAGCATAAGTGTTGGAGCACGGGCCCCTTACTGCTACGAGCATCGTTTACATGCAGATTCTCCGTCCGTTCATCAGAAACGGCTTACTTCTACAACCTGAAGTGTACTATTTTCAGTTGTTTACATTTAAAACCTCCTGTCAGTGAAGACATCTATTACCCCATCATAACCATGTCCTCTCTGCCTGTCCTTCCCCCCCCACCCCCCCACCCCCCCATCCCGTCCTCTGCTTGTGGCTTAACAATCACCTCAGAGGCAGTCACAGAACTGCTGAGGTGTAAAATCCTTTCTGTTCGGCACACTCCGCAGCACCACCTCCTATGTAATTCCTTAACTCCATAATTCCACTTTGTGCCAGAATAATGAATGAGTTAGATTTTTTTCTCCGCTGTAAGGTCTACGCCCTTGCGAGATGAGGAATCAGGCTTTAATGTTGGAGGCCCGGAGAGATTGCTGTGGCCTCTTCTCCCTCTTGCCCTGCACAGGGCTCTTAATTAAGGAAATGACAGCTCTCCTAGCAGTGGCAGTAGCCATAATGTAGCTAATAGTGTTACAGGCAGCCACTCAAAAGTCAGTCTCTGGTGATTTTCTATCCCCAGAAACACTATTGACCTATCCCTAGCAGCTTCCCCACCCCAGCCTCTAAACAGAGTATTACTTCCCGGCAGGTCCAGAGGGAGCCATCTGACTAAGAGCACCTGGAGTTATTGGCTGCAGATTATGCTCTGTGTTATTGTTGAGGGCTTTGGTGCGAGTAATGAAACACTGAGCTAAATCACAGGTGATTTTGGATCTCTTGCATTCTACAAGGAGTTAAGTAAATCGCTGTAAAGCTCACACTGCATATTATAGGCTGTACTCTTCTATACAGCAGTCCACCTCGTGTGTAACACTACTCTTTGGACTTTATTCCAAGCTGCTTTTGAGAGAAAAATGAAAGTGAAATCATCTGTCTCGCTGCGTTTGCTGTCTCTCATCTCTCTCCAGTGCTACATCAACTTTCCAAGTGGTATTACCAAAATCAATGGTCAAACAATTTGGGACAATTGGCTGTGTATTGATGGAATTAAACCTCGTGTATGACGTGTCTAGTTGTTTATCTGGGCCCATCCTTAACGCTTCAGCAGCACACATTTGATGATGAAAATCATATTGTTGTTGTGCGTTTTTTTTGTTTGTTTGTTTGTTTTTTTGCACTGTAATTATTACTACTGCAATAATTCCATTCATTATAACAGTTAAGAATGTGATTAACTTATAATCTTCAGTCTTTTTAAATGACTTCACATGTGAAATCATTTCACATGGATTAGATTTCATTGGGAAAATGATTGACAACATCTTAATAGCAAACACATGCACTCAGACAGACATTTTCAAAAGGACCATTATAAAAATGGGGCTTGGCTGTTCATTCTGAATAGCCTGAATCGTTACCAGGCCTCTCTCGTACATTTGACAACTTACATAATGCATTTCCACTAAAATAGCTTAAGTGTTACAGCTTCTTTTATGGGCAAAAATTGATTCATAAATGCACTGAGGCGAAAGCTAACATGAACACAAAGCTTTCAATAACACCCATTTTATTCAGACTGTCAATGTATGAAGCGGTTGCATTAGACAAGGTGGCATGCTGATTGCTTTATGAAATCCAGGCTAATTGTTTTGTGGTGTAGTCCTTGGGGCACCCTGCATTAAGACAGGCCGAATGAAGTCATATAAATATAGCTCTTTGCCCCCCTCAACCACCCCACACACACACGCACACACACACAGCACAGAGAGGCCTTCTGCCTTGTGTGGCATTGAAAGTCACTCTCCAGTGGCCACTTTGCTGATCAATGAAAAAAGAATTTATATAGCGGTGGATATTGGCAATATTTTCATGACATAAGTCCCGTCCAATTTTGCTCTGTGCTCTGTAATAAATGTAATTATTTCACTTCCATTAAAAACTATTTTCTCTGAAATTCTCACCAACTATGTCAGTATATGAATAATAAAAAAAAAAAGTATTGTTTCATGTAATTAAATTCATCACCTTACTTTCAATCAAGGCCATGAAATACCTTCATGTAGATTTATTGGCTGAAGAGTGTTTTTTGTTAGTCTGAATGTAGATGTGATGTAAGGGCACTTGTATTGTTACAACAGCAATTAAAGTGCTCCGGAAATTCACAAACAGAGATGTGTTCTTGAATGTCCCAGATAAATGTAAAGCCACGTTGAATGTGTGTCGCCTATTCTTTCATCCGTTTGGCCTCTTCTTTCATCTCTCCTCACTTCAATACATCCATTCATTCAATTTTATCCATTGTGTGACCTGCGTATAATCACGGCATCAAAGGACTTTCTTTTTAGTAAAGGTTTGATCAAGGTATTTTCTCTTTTTTTTCCTGTATGCAGTATTAATCTCCATCTGGAAATCTATTTAAGAATCATTCACATTGGATAAGTAGATTTTTTTTTTTTAAAAGAAAATAAACACAAAACATGTACAAAGATTCTAGTAATAAAAAAGAATTGAAGATTGACTCCCTGGGTATCGCTCCTGTCAGCTATTTAATTTAGTTAAAGAAATTACACAAATCCTTCGGGGAAAGATGTGCATGTGTATTTATTTATTATCGATTTTTTACCCTGCGATAAATGTGTTAACGTTACAGATATTTGCAAGGGGATGAAGCTTTATAAGTTATTGTGAAATGATGCATTGAAAGGCATCAAGGAATCGTTATTCAGTGAGTCTCCTACACTGTTTATCAGATAAAATGTATTATTCACAACCAATATCTTAACTGCAATCATGAGACATACTGTCTGAGGCTTATTGATGATGTTATAAAGCCTCACTCCTTCATTATAAGTTGAGTATCTTAATTTAGATAATTGGCTTTTGTTTTGATGATAATTAGATAATTCACTGACATAAAAGTTACCCAGTAGCACTGCTGGGTTTGTTATTGTTATTCCAGTGTGGCAGCTGCATGTGGAGAATTGCCTTTGAGCAGATGGGAAAGTTTGAGTTGTTATAAATGAAAATCAGGCTGTTTCAAGTCTGCAAGAAAGAAATTAATTTAATAACGACCAAAGTGAGAATTAACTGCTCAGAGACAATACTTCTAATGAAATCCAGTAAAAGAATTCATAGCCTCATAATATCTACTCTCCAGCTTCCCAAATGAAATTGAAATTATACAGCAGATTGTGATGATAGTGTACTTTATAAGTAGCTTTATATGGACCCTTATACAGCTACAAAGTCTTTGCTGTATGTTCAGATTGATCTTAATTCCAGATACTGAGCGCACAGGGTGGGGCTGTGCACAACGTGATCCATAATGGGTGAAATAATTGGTGAAAAGAGACTGGCTTGTCAAAATATCCAGTGCGTTGTGAGGTTGATAAGCGAGAGGATGTGGACCTTCATCGAGAAGCAGGCCCAGCCAGCCAGAGGTAGAAACCAGCTAGAAAAGCAGGCTTCCCCTTGGGCTTTCACATCAACCATCAAATGGTTGAGGTTCATTTGTTAGGTCATGCCATTCACCAATTATTTGGATTTTATGTAAAGATGAAATGATTTTAGTTGGCGGAGTGGAGTTTAAAATGTAATGCATAAATATACTTGACAGGCAATGAGATCTTGCTGGCAAGGCTATTCAATAGTGCGTTTTGTATGAAGCTTTTATAAAAGGGCTAGAAACCACTGCATGCCCTGTATGTTCAACAAAAAAACCTATTCATCTGTGAATAAAAAGACACAATGCATGAGGGCTTTATTCTTTATTTAAAAGCTGCAATATTCCATTTAAGATATTCGATCTTACAGTGGAAATGTGATTATATTTTTTTAATTCATTGCCAACATCGTGTGGTTTAACGAGGTTGCATGGCCTTCAAACGCATTTCCACATGGCTGGCTTGACTTTATGTACAAAATCCACTTTATTCAGGGAAAGAGGTGTTGTATGAAGAGGACAGTCCATTTAAAAAAGATATTTTATTCACTTTTTGTGAGTGGTTTTCAAAACAGAGTCATACTTATTAAATCAGAGATAACACATAACGTTTTTGTAAAATGATCCTATTTGTGTTAAATAAATAAGTCAGTTTATTTCTGCCTGTAAACTGACTTAATAACTATGGGTAATAGGAGTTCTAGGCATTCATCTGCACTTTAATTATCAGAGTTAACACATCATTATCAAAAAGTGGAAGTTTACTCATGCTTTTTTGAGTGAGCAGAAGAAAATAGCTTCTTGTAGCACATATGCAGTTTAACAACGCTACAGTACATTTAAAACTCATTTTTGCTTTTGTCTTGTTTAGATAATGAAGACACACATCACCAATCTTTGTTTTGCACTGCAGGAGCATAGCAAGAATCTTGCAAAGATTAAGGATTGAATTGGACCTTTTAAACTAATAATTTATAACATT